>NC_041400.2:48699199-48999199 GCF_900747795.2 Erpetoichthys calabaricus
CCAGAGTTTGGGAGCACTTTACTCTGAACACAGAAAATAAGGTTGCAATGTGTAAAATGTGTAGGTGTGACCTTGGGTGACATGAGAGCACAACAGTGATGCACAAACATTTGAATAGGAAAAGCACTGTTACAGGCTATGTGGAGAAAGAAGACTTGCTGTCATCCCAGTAAGCAGAATTATGTGGCACAGCTACATGAACGCAATGTTTACTATGCTAGGCATAATGATGACTTTTGGTTTGAAGTGAGCAATAATTCCAGTCATAGTCCATCTCTGTACAATATGAATTAAACACTATCATACATGACCGAATTTCATGATTGGTGACTAAAATTGTGTCATTAGCCATTAGCTAATAAACATTTGGATTTTCACTTGCCATATTTGGGTATTTTATTTTTTTCACTTTGCTAAATTTTGTTGCTGCATTACATTCTTGCAAACATATGTAACTTTAGAGTGTGTGTGTTTACAAAAAATGGTTGTGAAGAAACGCAAGTCCTTGACCGAGCACAAACTTTTTTTTTTTTTTCTTCTCAATCTCATGTGCAAAGGAAATCAAAAACTCTGTAAGAATGGAACATTGAATCATAAGAACATCAACCATGACTTAAAGGCATTTCACTTATTCTTAGTGAATAGATAGGGGGTAAAATGAAAGTTACAGATTTGTTGGCTATTGAACTTCAACTGGCTTTTATACAATCCTGGAGGAAGATGTAATAATGCACAGGTACTACTGCAGCAAGCCTAGTTTAGTTGGTAAAACAGATTTGGTGGCAGGATCACACAGTTTCAAAAGTGAAAGTCTTAACAGCTCACTCCCAGCAGCAAATGACATGCAGCAGACTGCTACAGTGTGTTGGCTACAAACAAATGTGCCAAAGAATCTGTGGGGTTAAAGGATTTCCAGACACCTTTCCAGAAAAAAGGTTACTAGAATAAAAATGAACGATAATGCAAAAACATATGACCTTTCAGTTGAAATAAACTTTCCATATTACATAGCAAAAGGACAACTGAGTTTCACACAAATAAAACCACTTGTTTTGCTGCAAAAGACAAATAGTCTGGACATTTCCCCAAAATATGACAATGATGTTGTTGTGCTGAATTAATTTCAAATGTTGCTGCAGAATTATAAAACAAAACGGTGAAACAGACACTTCTGTGGTGAAGTACTGTGGTGGTCAGATACTTTATACTTTGTCAGTAAACTGAAAAAAATAACTTAATTTACATGTTTAACTTGGAAGTGTTGGTTTAATGTGATTCTGAAAACATAAGCCAAATTGTGAATTTAGTAATTTATTGAATACTGTTGTATTTTTAAGGAAATTTTGTTTGTGTGTTCATTGCACAGCCAAAGCCAGAAGTGCTGCTAAGTGGTTTATATTTATTTATTACTCTTCTCGTGGGCAGACCTCTGATGGTCAGAGCCACACCGTATTGGATTTTTGGTCCAGTCAGTTTATGATGTCCTTCCTAGCTCATTCAGTCTGCATTACTGGGGACTGGTCGATATACCGGCATGCTCCCTGTGTGGAAGAATGGGGAGCCTAGAGCATATCTTGAGTTGTTGCCTAAAGACTCTGGGAGAAGGCTGATATCACTGGTGGGATGACCAGGTGCTTAAGACAATGGAAAGCATTGGTAGTGTGATTACCAGCTGCCAGAGGATAAAGCCCTTTAAGCAAACCATCAGCTTCTATAGAACTGGAGAAACCATCAGCTTCTATAGAACTGGAGAAAAAAACAAGAGGAACAACTAAGTCTAGCTAGGAGCTTTTATACACCGCCACAGGACTGGCAGCTGACAGTAGACTTGGGCAGTTAGCTCAAGTTTCCTGAGCATATCACCAAGACTACCCTTAGACTAGATGATGTTCTGGTGTCAGAAATTACAAAGAGTGTAGTTATGCTGGAACTCACTGTGCCATGGGGAGATTAAATGGAGGAGGCCTCTGAGCGAAAGAGAGAAGTATGAGGGCTTAGTTAGTGACTTCAGCAAGCAAGGCTGGAAGGAAAGGTGCTTGCCCGTGGAGGTAGGATGAACAATCTCTCTGCAGGGCTTATACTGTACTAGGCATCACAGGCGAGAGGAGGAGGGCCATCTACAATAGCACTGAGGCAGCAGAAAAGGCTGCGAGGTGGCTCTGGCTCAAGATCCGTGGGAGAAGGCTTCTAGGGCACAAACTGAGGCAATAAAGCAAAATTCATAAAATATAAATATTCATATTGATAAGCATAAATGTCCTCTATAAAAAGGAATGCTTTTGGCACAATTGCTAGCATTACTGCTTGTATTTCGTAGGTATTTTCAATGAGCAATATGACTTGCTTTAAGATAATTACTGCATTATGAAATATAAACAAAGATGTGTATGTTATTTGTGTGATAGACTAAACATTAACAGGATCTGTAGATTAAAAATATTGATCCTTATTATTTTTTTAGGTGTCATTACCAATTTGTCAAAAGTTAAAATTTCACCTTCCAGAAATCTAAGACGTTAAATGAATTAACTTTTCAAAATGCTGTTTTGTGGACTTGGAACTAGCAGACAGAAAGATTTAAAAATTACATATTTTATAATATGCATTTTTAAAAGTAATTGAAATTCGATTTTTAAAAAAATGTTATTTGCAATGTGTTGCAAAGAAAATAAACTATAAATATTTTTGGTAATAATATAAAATTCAACCAATCGGACAGTAGAAAATATTTTACACTAGTGGACGACTACATGTGAGAACTGTTAACTTACGTGAATTATATACTCCATAAGAATTATTGCCTCTATATTTTTAACTAGTTTATTTTTATGTATGTTATAATTTGCGTTTCAACGTTCTTCTTTGCATGAATAGTACTACAACTCCAGAGACCTGGATTTCATTACCTTTTTTTTTTTTTGTACTATCAGTGAATAGTTTTTCAATTCTAATCCCTGTATAGATTTCAGAAGTCAGATCCTTCCACATTGTTTTGGAAACCTATCATTTACTCTGGAATTAATATTTGACTTAATGCTGGTTTAAAATCTTGAATCAAACACCTGTTAATTACCTGGAAGACATAATTATAACAAGAATCTTGGGTCAAACTGTGAAAATAGTAACCTAGATGATTTGCTTGTTTTTAAATGAGTTCCTTAAACTTCATCTGTGTCCAGATGATACTTCATCAAAGGCTAGATCAGCGGTTCTCAAACTTTCGTATTTCGCGCCCCCCACCCTTTTCTACGTGGAATAATTCTGCGCCCCCTGCATAATATAAGATAGATGAGAATAACCCATAATACAACTAACAAAGGTATGATACTCGTGCGGTGTCGCATTATCCTATTATTTTTACTTCCATAAGATTTGCATGTGTTCGGCTAACTGCGATGAAATATTTGCAATTTATTTTTTTTTAAGTGCTTTAATAACTGATAAAATACCTTGTGTGATTTTTGGTAGTAATTCTAATCCCAAAAACAAAGAATAAATTATTTATTCTTATTTAATTATTTTTTTAAGTAAGAAACGATTAAATATGTTTTAATTTTTAAAAATCTCGTAAACGAGGACACCGATGAAGTCAATCTGCGCGAGACAAACGTATTTTCGTCCGACAAATATTATACCGCTGTTAGTTGTATCATGAAAATAACCCAATATGCAGTAAATTATTTAACTCAATTTGGCAATATTGGCTACACTGCCAATGTGGTGCAGTCGTGCCACATTATCACCTGATCTACTGTTACCTGAATGTTCACGACAGATACCAACACGTCTCGCACTTTAAAACAGGCACATATTAGTCATTAGATCTATGCCTTGTTTTAATTTTAGTTATAATGCATTCGTTGTGATTATATGCTTGCAAATTTAAAACTGAAATAAAAATGTAAAAAATTTATTTTGATGTCTTGTTCATGTATTCGACGCCCCCCTTGTATAGCTTCAGCCAGCAACCCCCGCCCCCCGGGGGCATGCCCCACAGTTTGAGAACCGCTGGGCTAGATGGTATTGTTGATCTTAATATGACAAAAGTCAGCTGTTAAACCATTGTGAAAGACAGCAGTATGTACTCTTTTTATCACATTATTCAAATATTGTTTATGAAAATTGGTAAATTAAGAATTATGGTTACTCTTCTACTTTCTACTGCAGTCTGCAAATGAAACATTAATGATAAAAGGCTGTTTTGGAAGGATATTCTCTCTGGTAGAAGTCTGTATAGCACTTCCCTAATCCCCATAACATTGTTTCTTCATGAAACATTTTTCAGCTAGTAAAGGAAAAAAGGTTAAAGTGCAGGATCATTCTTTTACAGTTCTGTTTTTCTAGTTGTGCATGCTGCATTACAATGAAATACAATATATGTTAAGAAAATCTGGAAACAATGCTGTATATTAGTTACATTTTATTAATGTGCTGTCTGAGGAACTTGTTTTTTGTGTTTTAAGCATATAAAGTACTATAACAACATAGTCAGTGGGAGGGTGCATACTATGTTTAGGCTACATTTACATCATATTTGTTTATTATGTTATTTAATTGTTCAGTTATGAGATACTATCAATCCCTGACTCATCTTTAAGCAGTGCATATACTTTATGTGATGAGAGAGGTTTGTGGCAGTGGAAGATGTGGATTGTTCAGGCTTCAGGCGGGTGCAGGATGCCTCTCAGAGGCTGATTACAGTGCTTAGGTGATTGAGCATTCACGTGCAAATACAAGCAGATCAGTCAAGTGCTTTATTCACATGTTGGAGCAGGTGATTGTATTGCCTTTGTCCACATGAACTTTAAAAGGAAGCCTGCACAGTAAAATCAAAAGAGAGGAGACAAAACAGAGAACTGTGAGTGAGAGCACAATATCTGGTGCCTGAACTAGTGTGGCCGAGCAGTCGGTAGCCCAGAGGAAGGGGGGTATCCAATGGTGATGGTGTCCTTCTCTGGAATGCCAGAGATTCTAGAATAGCATAATTGAAAATGGAGGGACAGCTGACCCTAAGCATTTCCACAGACGTTGACAGAAGTAGTCAGGATGAGGGTCAGAGGTGTGCACCATAGCTGCAGACGTCTCCACCAGGTGCAAGACTGTTGTGGTGGATTGGGGAGCAATGGAAGAAGACACGCATACTCAGGTGGAAAGAAGAAAGGACCCAATGACTATATGATTTTATTCCAGTTTTATCATTGTGTTATTTTTTGATTTTTTTTTTTTTTAACTTGCAGACTTTCACTTTGATTTTACGGACAATTTATTCATTCAGTGAAGAGCACTGCACTGTTTTTCCGTTTGTAAATAAAACACTGAAACACTTTACACCAACACTTGCTGACAGTACGTGTCCTTCTTTGTCCAGCTCATCCTCAGTTTCATTATCAACAGTGTAACAAAGGTGCGATATAGGCGCCTGACCCGACACAGATAGACATGGAGGCACGTATAAAATGAACAAAGTATGTTTATTTTTTCTCTTCCTGCTGTGGGGCACGTCTTCCCCGTGTCCCACAGCCCAGCATAGTCCCAAACACCACAAAAGGCCCACAACACAGTTTGTTCGTCTTTTACCACCACTCCTCCTTAAGCTTAGTCCTCCTCCTCCCGACTCTGGCTCTCAAGTGGTGGTGGCTGGCCCCTTTTATAGCCCACCCGGAAGTGTTCCAGGTGCTTGTCCACCTGGTTCCAATTGCACTTCCGGGTGGGACTGAAGACTCGTTCAGCCGGGCTGCTGATTCCAGGCAGCACCCCTTAGTGGCCAGCCCAGCTCTCAACCAGGCTGTGGAGGACTCCATCTCCCATGGAGCCATGCGGAAGCTTGGGGGATCACCGTCGGCCAGGGAGAATGCCACCAAGCATCCCGGGGGAGGTATTGAGCTGTCCATGGGTGTTCCCCTGGAACATATGCAGTAGGGCCGTCCCGGCCGGGCATGGGACCCGGCCGCCCATCACAACAGTTACAAGTTCAAGCTGCCAAGGACTGTGGAGTCAACCCAGACAGTCACAACGTATTCCTTGTTTTTATGTTTTTGTACCTGTATGTATAAGTGTATATATTCATTTTACTCATGGAACTTCTTTGGTCATGATGCTGCTCTTCCGTCTGGTGGAACCAGTCCTCACTACCAAATTTGAAAGTGACAGGAACTTGTATTTGACTAGATGTTGGCAGATCAGGTTGCTCCACGACCTTGGTGATTGTAGACTGTAGATTGTAGAAGAAGAGGAAGAGGTACTTACTTAATCACATTCCACAGGTAATGAAATGTAGTGAGACATGTTCTATACAGTTTGCAAAGAAAAAGAACTTCATGCCTTTCTTAATTTTGGTAAAAGTGCTGTTTATTGTTGTTAATGATGTTCTCAACAAATTACTTTATAATGAGACTGTACATGATGTGAGTTTGTTCTACACTTAGTGAGTTTAAGCCAGTTATTCACAGAAACCTTCTTTCTTAAATGCCATGTAAACCCTTATTTCCAGACAGAGAAATCAGGTAATTAGCCTCTGAGAAACCTGGTTAACAGAGGTAGATTTCTCCATCAATAACCCGATTGGCCATAAATGATTTTGTGGTCTGCACCACGTCTGTTGCACTCCATTATTTTTGCATTCATGTATAGAACATCCATAAAGTAAATTTCCAAAAGCAAATGTTCGGGCAAGTATATGATTCCTTCACCTGCCTGAAGTAATCTGTCTCGATTTTTCAGACATCACTAAATTTATGTTGATAGGCTGAGTGTACATCTCTAAACTCAGCAACACAATCTCGCAAGCAGTAGCATAACATTAAAAGTAATGTGTGTTACATAGTCCAATTACTTTTTAAAGTAATGAGTACCCTAATGCAATACATATTTCATTGAAGTGAAAATATTTGCATTATTATTATTATTCCAGCAGCACAGAGTGTAAAGCAAGAAGCATACATGCCAATGTGTCGCTCCTTTGCAGAGCTCAAACACACAGCCAAGCAAAAAAGAGTGTGCTATGACATTTCTGGTAACAGATACCTATAAATAAAACATCAATTTGACTAAACAAATTTATAAAACAGAAAATTATCTCAGGCTCCAATGTTACTTTTGGATTCATTGTGTCTGAAGATGACTTTTCAATTTTTAAAAATGTTTTTTTTTTTTTGCCACAGTTTAATGACATCAGAGCATTTTGGCAAAGGAAAACTCCAGAAAATTACTTGCCTATGTAAACATGGGTTTTTAAGAAGCCAAGTTCCTTTGTTAACTCGGTTATTCACCATAATTTGGTTATGTATGTGTATGTAAACGAACTGATTGATTTCACTGACTGTATTCAAATACAGTACTGCAAATGACATTGTAGTTGGCATTTTTCCAGATTTTTCTTTAAGGTATTCTTACTATATTGTATGTTTATTTTTGTTTAATTATAATTGCTGTTATTACCATCTGTCTTCACAGATCCTAGGTCTGAATCCTATAACTCTTCATTATCGATGCAGAGTTGAGACATTGTACTCATGCTGTTTGCATTGTAAGGAAACATCAGTATTCCCAGCTGTTATTTAGACAAGACAGTAATTTATAATGAAGCTTGCTTTATATACAGTAATACACTTTTGCTTTCATGGCAAGTTTGAAATATATGACTTACATATCTTTGAAGTGAACTTCCTGAAGTTATGCTCTTATTTATTTATTTGTTTGTTTGTTTTATTTAGTTGCCACATGAAGAAGTGAAGCTGAAAGCTGCTTGTGAGTCCATGGTATGCCTTTACCCTTCATTGACTTTTCCTCTCGAATTTCTTAGTCTGCACTTTATAGACAAAGGTAGGTCTATTGTCCACATTTTCAGTTTTTCAGAAAAATGTTAATACTGTTTTGCTTTTTTACATTGCTAGTTTAATTAATCTTAAGTACCAATTATTTTCAAGTTAAAACAATAACAAATTTCAAAATGAAATACCTGCGTGAAGTTTGCATGTTCTCCATGTGTCCACATGGGTTTCCTCCAAGTGTTCCGTTTCCTACCAAAATTTAAAGACATGCAGATTAGGTGGATTGGCAATGCTAAGTTAGCCCTGTATGTGTGTTCACCCTGCAATGGTGTGAAATGCCACAGGAGAATAACCATAGCTCAAAAATTACTTTTCTAGCTAGGAGAAGGAGCACACTCAAAATAGGAAAAAAGTCAAGGAAATGAGCTCTCCTGTCCAAACACTGTCACTAGAGGATACACTGCATATGGGCATGTGTTAGGTAAAAGGAAATCAATCCCTACATTCTTGCCAGAGTTGTGTGCTTCAGGAGGTTGAAATAGTTTGGAGATAGGACCTCAGGAGAATAGTTGTTTACATTTTCGAAAAATAATCAGAGGGTTTAATGTGATAATTACACTTGTTTTTACCCATTGATGTGTCATACATGTCGTGGTAGACTACTAAGCATAATGTAGCTCAGAGTAGATGCCTCCACCTTTTCAGTTTCTTCTTCTTTTGATTTCAGCCAGGAAACTGTCTGTGCTAATGTAGGAGTGAGTAGAAATGGTTGTTTCTTGCAGTGATGAATTGAAATATAATTTTGAGAGTTAGTGGGGAAAAAAGACGAGCTGTTCTTATAATAAATCAGGTCACTTGGACCCTGTAAGCAAAGAACCTGTTGGCTATTAGACCTAAATTATACAGGGTTTGGATTACTCCTAATTTCCTTACTTTTGTGAAAAGTAAAAAAAAAAAAAAAAAAATACTGTATTTGTTCCCTTCTGTAGTTAGGAACCTCATCCTAGTTATGGTAACTGATTCAGGTCAAAGCTTATATATATTTAAAAAAATGTTACTGGTTAATATGACCACTTTGAGGATATCTTTTCAAATCAGTTTGTCTAAATTTGAACAGCACAGTTACTGTTGAAAAACACCCATGCATAAATGTTGCTAAAATTCCCAGAGGACACCTGAAACAATGTTCATCTAATTCATGTATTAAGGTGCTTCATTTACTCAGACAAGGAGAATTATACAGTGACAAGTTGTAGTTATTATTTTGTATAATTAAATTGGTATGGCTAAAAATGTGATATTACACATATATAGTTAAGCAAGTAAGAAATTTGTTAGTTTTTATAGTAGTACATTATGGGGTGGTTTCCCAGACAGCAATTAAGCTTAGCCCTTGACTAAAAAGGCCTTTTAAACCAGACTTACTTTAATCTGCTTCCTTCAGTCATGGTTAGTACTAGGGTGTTGTACCGTGTTAGCCATTATGAATGTAGAGAAAAGCCAAGCAAAATGACACCTTTTATTGGCTAACTAAAAAGATTACAATATGCAAGCTTTCGAGGCAACTCAGGCCCCTTCTTCAGACTTCATCTTGCCTGAAGAAGGGGCCTGAGTTGCCTCGAAAGCTTGCATATTGTAATCTTTTTAGTTAGCCAATAAAAGGTGTCATTTTGCTTGGCTTTTCTCTACAGTCATGGTTAGAAACAGACCTATACTTAGCCTAGTCTTGAATTAACTGAGTTGATTTCCTGAAAGAAGAATAGGGCTACTCCAGGAGTAAAGGACATCTTAAATTAAGCCTACAAAGAGTTAGATTTATCTTCAGATTAACATTGTTTTTTTTAACATGGATTACTTGGATTATGCCATTGGAGATCAAAGAGTATCACCAGCTAGACAAGTTCTGTCTGACAATAGAGACTCATTATAACATTTTGATGAAATTAGTTTTCAAGATTGTTTTTGAATACATAAAGTACATGCCATGGAGATTATTTCATGTTTAGAACCCTGGCTTTCACGTGTGACCCAAAGAGGATGGTCTCTACCAGTTTGTCTCCAGGTGCTCATAACTTGTAGATTTCTGGCACATGGCACCTTTTACTGAGAAACTGGGGATTTATGTGTTTAATGTATTTAAAGTCATTCACAGAGTGTGCAGGGCAATTTGTGAACTAAGAGAACAATATATAAACTATCTGATGCTATAACCCATGCTAACTCTAAGGTATAATTCTACGAATGTGGGAGCTTCCCACGAGTCATAGGCTGCATAGACGGAACAAATATTCCCGTAAAACATCCCTTTTATATAGATGTTCAAGGTGTTTGCACCCTTATGTTATAGTTTTCAAGCTTTGTTGCATGTTGGAAAGGTGCCACTCATGATTCACGGATTTTTCCTAACTCATCTCTGTATGGTCAGTTTGTAAGAGGAATATTGTTTGGTGACTGCAGGTATGCTAAGAAAATTTTTTTGTTCATCCCATACTTGTACCCAACAACAATTGAGCAATGACGCTTCAACCAGGCTCACATGCAAACTAGAGTCCTAGTAATGCACGAGTTTGGTGTTTTGAAAGAGTAATTTTCAGTGCCTTTGGAAAACAGTTCAGTTCAAGCCAAGATAATACTGCATTGTTATGATTGCAACAGCTGTTCTTTACAAATTTCTGAAACCACATGGATGCCCAGATCCTTCAATAAAAGAGGACAGCAAACCAGATGTATCTCCATTTACAACAGAACCCAGAGAAGGACTTGCATTGACATTATTTTCATCATTACATTTTCACATGTAATGAGAAAATAAAATATTATTAAAAATAAAAGTATTTTTTCTGGTATGTTACAGACACAGTCATAACATCTAACATGAGTTAATAAAACAATATTTATTTTACAAATTCATGTATTGACGTGAAATTTGTGAGTTCCATCTCTCTGCTTAAATTTTCATTTTTTACTCCTCCTTATTATACTTTAGTTTATGTTTGTGAAATTCATTAGACAGCCTTTCATGGATAGTAAATCTTTTTTTCTGGTGACCAGTACTGGCAGGCACTGGCACTTTCGCTTTCGATGAAGTGGAGGGTAAACTGCCTTGCAAATTTTCAGTTCTGTCCTTGAAACAAGAAAAAACATATGTATAGTCAAATAAATGCAGATTACATAAGATGTTTCACATCAGTTGACTGTATCCAGCAGGTGGCGTTAGCTTCCTTGTTGGAATGAGTTCTTTTGTAATTGCGGTGTGTTACATAACCTGAATCTATATAGATATGATATTAAAAGGCGATACCCCTCCTTTAGTTATACGGTGGAAAGAAATCACATTGGAGAAATAACTTAGCTTTCTTTAGTGACGGCTTACGCTGCATAACAGACGAAGGAAGCCAATGGCAACAACCCAGTTCGGGTGTGTAGAGTCTGCCATTTTTGTTTTGCTGATGCGTTGGAAGGATTTTCAGGATTGGATGACGGTAAAATTGATAACAATGATAGGTAACAATACAATTGGATGGACAATTACATTTAACATAGTGTTACTAAATAGTGATCACTAAATCCCACCAGTGGTGTAGGTGGAGATTTACAACCCCAATTCCAATGAAATTGGGAAGTTGTGTAAAATGTAAATAAAAACAGAATACAATGATTTGCAAATCCTTTTCAACCAATATTTAATTGAATACACTACGAAGACAAGATATCGAATGTTCAAAGTGATAAGCTTTATTGTTGTTTTGCAAATCTTCACTCATTTTGAATTTGATGCCTGCAACACATTCCAAAAAAGCTGGGACAGGGGCAGCAAAAGACTGGGTAAGTTGAGTAATATTCAAAAAACACCTGTTTTGAACATTCCACAGGTGAACAGGTTAATTGGAAATAGGTGTTTGTCATGATTGGGTATAAAAGGATCATCCCCAAAAGGCTCAGTCGTTCACAAGCAAGGATGGAGCGAGGATCACAACTTTGTGAACAACTACGTGGGCAAATAGTCCAGCAGTTTAAGAACAACGTTTCTCAACGTACAATTGCAAGGAATCTAGGGATTTCATCATCTACTGTCCATAATATCATCAAAAGATTCAGAGAATCTGGAGAAATCTCTGTACGTAAGCGGCAAGGCCGAATACGAACACTGGATGCCCGTGACCTTCGATCCCTCAGGCAGCACTGCATTAAAAACCAACATCATTCTGTAAAGGATATTACCACGTGGGCTCAGGAATACTTCAGAAAACCATTGTCAGTTAACACAGTTCGTCGCTACATCTACAAGTGCAAGTTAAAACTCTACCATGCAAAGCGAAAGCCATATATCAACAACACCCAGAAACGCTGCTGTTTTCTGTGGGCCCAAGCTCATCTGAGATGGACTGACACAAAGTGGAAAAGTGTGCTGTGGTCTGACGAGTCCACATTTCAAATTGTTTTTGGAAATCATGGACGTCGTGTTCTCCAGGCCAAAGAGGAAAAGGACCATCCGGATTGTTATCAGCGCAAAGTTCAAAAGCCAGCATCTGTGATGGTATGGGGGTGTGTTAGTGCCCATGGCATGGGTAACTTGCACATCTGTGAAGGCACCATTAATGCTGAAAGGTACATACAGGTTTTGGAGCAACATATGCTGCCATCCAAGCGACGTCTTTTTCAGGGACGTCCCTGCTTATTTCAGCAGGACAATGCGAAGCCACATTCTGCATGTGTTACAACAGCGTGGCTTCGTAGTAAAAGAGTGCGGTTACTAGACTGGCCTGCCTGCAGTCCAGACCTGTCTCCCATTGAAAATGTGTGGCGCATTATGAAGCACAAAATACGACAACGGAGACCCCGGACTGTTGAGCAACTGAAGTTCCACCTACACAGCTTCAACAATTAGTGTCCTCAGTTCCCAAACGCTTATTGGGTGTTGTTAAAAGGAAAGGTGATATAACAACACAGTGGTAAACATGCCCCTGTCCCAGCTTTTTTGGAACGTGTTTCAGGCATCAAATTCAAAATGAGTGAAGATTTGCAAAACAACAATAAAGTTTATCAGTTTGAACATTCGATATCTTGTCTTTGTAGTGTATTCAATTGAATATAGGTTGAAAAGGATTTACAAATAATTGTATTCTGTTTTTATTTATGTTTTACACAACGTCCCAACTTCATTGGAATTGGGGTTGTACTTAATTTCTTCTGCAGAGGTGAATATATTCTTTCTCTTGTTGTGTCTTTCATTACTTACATAGTCAGTGTTGCAACTGAATATCACTGGGCCTGTGCAGTGGGTACCATAGCCTCATATTACATTATGAATCTATAGAGCACCTTGGTGGACTTTACTATCCTCTGGCACTTACAGTGGTGTGAAAAACTATTTGCCCCCTTCCTGATTTCTTATTCTTTTGCATGTTTGTCACACAAAATGTTTCTGATCATCAAACACATTTAACCATTAGTCAAATATAACACAAGTAAACACAAAATGCAGTTTTTAAATGATGGTTTTTATTATTTAGGGAGAAAAAAAATCCAAACCTACATGGCCCTGTGTGAAAAAGTAATTGCCCCCTTGTTAAAAAATAACCTAACTGTGGTGTATCACACCTGAGTTCAATTTCCGTAGCCACCCCCAGGCCTGATTACTGCCACACCTGTTTCAATCAAGAAATCACTTAAATAGGAGCTGCCTGACACAGAGAAGTAGACCAAAAGCACCTCAAAAGCTAGACATCATGCCAAGATCCAAAGAAATTCAGGAACAAATGAGAACAGCAGTAATTGAGATCTATCAGTCTGGTAAAGGTTATAAAGCCATTTCTAAAGCTTTGGGACTCCAGCGAACCACAGTGAGAGCCATTATCCACAAATGGCAAAAACATGGAACAGTGGTGAACCTTCCCAGGAGTGGCCGGCCGACCAAAATTACCCCAAGAGCGCAGAGATGACTCATCCGAGAGGTCACAAAAGACCCCAGGACAACGTCTAAAGAACTGCAGGCCTCACTTGCCTCAATTAAGGTCAGTGTTCACGACTCCACCATAAGAAAGAGACTGGGCAAAAACGGCCTGCATGGCAGATTTCCAAGACGCAAACCACTGTTAAGCAAAAAGAACATTAGGGCTCGTCTCAATTTTGCTAAGAAACATCTCAATGATTGCCAAGACTTTTGGGAAAATACCTTGTGGACTGATGAGACAAAAGTTGAACTTTTTGGAAGGCAAATGTCCCGTTACATCTGGCGTAAAAGGAACACAGCATTTCAGAAAAAGAACATCATACCAACAGTAAAATATGGTGGTGGTAGTGTGATGGTCTTGGGGTTGTTTTGCTGCTTCAGGACCTGGAAGGCTTGCTGTGATAGATGGAACCATGAATTCTACTGTCTACCAAAAAATCCTGAAGGAGAATGTCCGGCCATCTGTTCGTCAACTCAAGCTGAAGCGATCTTGGGTGCTGCAACAGGACAATGACCCAAAACACACCAGCAAATCCACCTCTGAATGGCTGAAGAAAAACAAAATGAAGACTTTGGAGTGGCCTAGTCAAAGTCCTGACCTGAATCCAATTGAGATGCTATGGCATGACCTTAAAAAGGCGGTTCATGCTAGAAAACCCTCAAATAAAGCTGAATTACAACAATTTTGCAAAGATGAGTGGGCCAAAATTCCTCCAGAGCGCTGTAAAAGACTCATTGCAAGTTATCGCAAACGCTTGATTGCAGTTATTGCTGCTAAGGGTGGCCCAACCAGTTATTAGGTTCAGGGGGCAATTACTTTTTCACACAGGGCCATGTAGGTTTGGATTTTTTTTTCTCCCTAAATAATAAAAACCACCATTTACAAACTGCATTTTGTGTTTACTTGTGTTATATTTGACTAATGGTTAAATGTGTTTGATGATCAGAAACATTTTGTGTGACAAACATGCAAAAGAATAAGAAATCAGGAAGGGGGCAAATAGTTTTTCACACCACTGTATAACATTTCCAACTACAGTATGTTGATATATGTGCCCACCCTTTGGTGTCTGATCTCTTTAAACGAGTTATAATAGTTGTAACACAAATCAGATGCTATTCGAGATCTATTGCTATAATTATTAATAATTGTTCTTTACCAGTATTATTGCATAATTTGTCCACTATCTTTTATCATCCCCAACTTCACTATGGGATGATCTATTCCCCTTCAGTTTACAATTTAATATTATTGATGGTGAATTACAGGGCTGTGGAGTCGGTAGATAAATTCTCTGACTCAGACACCTTAGTTTCCAGTACTTCTGACTCTGACTCCCCAACTCTGACTCCTCTGTATTTAACACTAGAATTACCAAAGCCTACGAAAAAACTCGTACATCTGGCCCACGTTAAATTCCTTTGCACCTCTCCGTCTTTTGTCCTGTAAATGTGCCGATCAAGACAAGCAGCAAGTAGCCTATTATTCCATCCCCCCACCGCCGCAGAATGTGCACAAAGTTCTCCCTGTTCCAGCCTTGATTATCTGGGAGTAAAGTGCTGAAGTTTTAGAGTGGAAATAATAGATTGTTATTTGGAACACATGCATTTCATGTGTGTTCCATTTCTACAATAATCTGTGTAAACACATTGTTAAAACAGAAATGTTTTTCACATTTTAGTAATAAATGACAAAATGTAGGCATAAACTATATAATGTGTGAAGCCTGAAGTCTAAAGATCAAATAAACACTTTCACAAAAGATTCAAGGCTGATACAACAACTTCCGTGGCGTAGCGGTAAGAATTGCTGACTTGTAATTAAGAGTCCCCCGGTTCTATCCTGACTGCCTCCTGTATTTACCGTTTTCAGTAGTGAGCTGCTCTTATTGTTAATATTATACAGTTAAATACATACATTTGGTTTGTGTGTGTAACAGCCAGTGTACATTTATAGTACTTGTAAAAGTTAGCATTTTTTTTTCACTTTTATTCTCTCAGTCACAATCACGATACATACTACCGCACGGATGTAACATTATTCATATTATTCATATTCATTCACATAACATTTGTAATCAGTGACCGTGTGTTTTTTTTTCCCCGATCTTTCCAGACCCCACATGTTGCTGTATGGTGGTGTTTCTTATGTACTCCAGGACATGCAGAGGAAAGAATAGTACAGAGAGGTCAGTTCAGCGCTATAAGCAATCATCAAATTCAGATGTTAACAGTTCTCACACACGCAAGGACCGCCCTTTCTACATTTACGACATGTGTACCTGTTGCAATGTACACACTTCTCTCTATGCTATGGTTTCTATTACACATCTGAAAGAAGGAGACAATATATGTGACATTTTGAAGAAATCATTTTATGACCTGAATAGTACCAATCAGAAAACATGATCACACTAATGCAATATTATTTGAAAACAAACAGCGTTAGAGCAGCTGTAAATGTATGGTATTTGTAAAAGTTAGCTTTTTTTCAGTTTTATTCTCTCGTCACTCAGTCACGTTGACGCTCTCCCTCGCCCCAAAATCCCACACCCCTTCTGATCTGACTCTATCCAACAGCGCCAGTAGAAATTCACACCTGATCTGACGAGGTTCATTTTCAAATAATGTTGCATTAGTGCGATGATGTTTTCTGATTGGTACTATTCAAGTCATAAAATGATTTTTTCAAAATGTCACATATATTTGTCTCTTTCTTTTTTGCTCAGTGCTGCGTTGACATTGTGCACCAGAAGGTGTGAGCTTATTCAGTTCGAGAAGGAGCATGTAGGTGGCCGGTTGCTTGTACTATAACAAGCTTGACCTGGCGGTGATCAATGCGCATGTACTGTACAAGGCATGTGTAATGGGCTATAAACCAGTGTTTTAAAGAAAAGGCAGAATTTCTAGAAAATTCTGCTACAGGTTATTGCTGATGGCTATCTACAGGACACAAATATTTACCTGTCTTGCTAAAGAGTCACCTGCTTTGAATAGTCAGACTGCTTTGTCCCCCTGCCAGACAGCTGAGACGACTTCTGGAGATATTGTTTCCTTATACTCAGTGATAGTGGCCTGTAAGTCCACAGGGAAGCGGGACAGTGTATCATCATCTGTATTTGCTTTCCCAGGGCGGTATTTGATGTCAAAGTTAAAGTCTGCTAATTCTCCAACCCAGCGATGACCCACTGCATTCAATTTTGCTGTACTCAGAACATATGTCAGAGGGTTATTGTCAGTATATACAGTGAAGGTATGTGCATAATATAGATAGTCTCTAAATTTTTCACAGATTGCCCACTTCAGGGCCAAAAATTCTAACTTGCCAGAGTGGAGATAGTAATTTCTTTCAGCTGGGGTGAGTGTTCTTGATCCATAGCCAATCACACGTAGTTTACCATCCTGCTGTTGGTAAAGTACTGCTCCTAGCCCTTCGTTGGATGCATCAGTGTGCAAAACAAAGGGCAATTCAAAATTTGGAAAAGCCAGTATGGGTGGATTGGTGTGTACAGTGATCCCTCGCTATATCGCGCTTCGCCTTTCGCGGCTTCACTCCATCGCGGATTTTATATGTAAGCATATTTAAATATATATCGCGGATTTTTCGCTGCTTTGCGGGTTTCTGCGGACAATGGGTCTTTTAATTTCTGGCACATGCTTCCTCAGTTGGTTTGCCCAGTTGATTTCATACAAGGGACGCTATTGGCAGATGGCTGAGAAACTACCCAACTTACTTTCTCTCTCTCTCTCTTGCGCTGACGTAGGGGGGTGTGAGCAGGGGGGCTGTGTGCAGCTGCTTCCTGAAGGACATGCTGCACAGTGCTTCGCATACTTAAAAGCTCAAAGGGCACGTATTGATTTTTGACTTTGTTTTTCTGTGGCTCTCTCTCTGTCTCTTCCTGCTCCTGACAGAGGGGGTGTGAGCTGCCGCCTTCAACAGCTTTGTACCGGCGGTGCTTCGCATACTTAAAAGCCAAAAAGACCTATTGATTTTTTTTTTGACTGCTTGCTTTGCACTCCTTTGAAAAGGAAGATATGTTTGCATTCTTTTAATTGTGAGACAGAACTGTCATCTCTGTCTTGTCATGGAGCACAGTTTAAACTTTTGAAAAAGAGACAAATGTTTGTTTGCAGTGTTTGAATAACGTTCCTGTCTCTCTACAGCCTCCTGTGTTTCTGCGCAAATCTGTGACCCAAGCATGACATTCTAAAAATAACCATATAAACATATGGTTTCTACTTCGCGGATTTTCCTATTTCACGGGTGGCTCTGGAACGCAACCCCCGCGATGGAGGAGGGATTACTGTATATCCACAAATTTAGAAATGACTGTACGATGTTCATTAGTCCATTGAACTGGTGTCCTTGAAGGTAGCTGTACATTGGATTTTATCCTCCCTCTTGCTGTAGTCAACAAGGTAGATTTTCCAGCATTTCCAATAGTACCATTTAAAAGTTCAAACAAAGGTTTTGCCAACCTGGAAAAGTCCTGTATGAAGGAGTGGTAATAACTAAGGAAGCCCAGCAATGATCTGACTTCTCCAACTGTTGTGGGTTCCTTTTCCACTAACTGTCGGACTGCTTCCAAATCCTTAGGGTCAATCTGCACCCCCTCTTCTGACACTAGACGACCTACATACCGGATTTGTTGTCTGAATAACTCACATTTCTCTGGTCGTAATTTTATTCCGTGCTCTCTCATTCGACACAGTACCCGTCTCAAGTCTTCCACATGGTCATGAAATGTTTTGGAAAAGCAAAGTACATCGTCCAAATATGGAGTGCAACATTCATCTCTCAATTGTTCCAGTACCCCTTCCATGCATCTTTGAAATGCTGCAGGAGCATTGCTCAAGCCAAAAGAAATGCGTACCCACTCATATAGCCCCCATGGGGTACTGAAAGCAGTGACAGATCTTGAGTCCTCATCCATGAAACCTTGATGATATGCACTTCCTTGATCCAGGATTGAAAACCATGAGTAGCCCCCAAGGTTATCCAGTAGGTCTTGAATGCGTGGCAAGGGGTGTCTGTCAGGGATGGTTTTACGGTTTAGCTCTCTAAAGTCAACACAAAGACGTAAACTTAAGTCCTTTTTCCTGACACAGACAACTGGAGAAGAGTAAGCCGAAGTGGACTTCTTTATCCAACCATGATCCAAGAGGTTCTGGATGTATTCTTTCACCTCTTTGTATAAGGGCTTTGGAATAGCATTGCACCTTTTCTGCACAGGAGTATCATCCTTCAAGTGGACTTTTAGCTTCAAATCTGGAATGCAACCAATTTCACCATCTTCATGTGAAAATACATCTGATTCTTCATATAACATGTGCTTGACTACCTCTTGTTCTTCCTCTTTTAAGTGGGACAAATCTACTGGTGGGTTCCATTTCTCTCTAGCAGTAACCTTGTATTTGTTGCTTTCCTGTTTAACTCTACTGTACTCTGGGTGTGCAGCATTGACTTGGCCATCAATTAGCTGGCTGAGTATTACTGGGTCAGATGGTGGGGGAAGGACTGGCCAGATATCAATAATTTCTTCTAGAGTGCCTAATATTGTTCCACTAGGAAGGTAGATATCATGTAAGGTGTAATTTTGGAGAAGTATGGTAATTATAGTGATACACATGCTAGAAGAACCTTTTTTTCTAAATTTGCAAGTACAACCTACTACTTTTTTTACAGGTAACTATGATGAAGATGCTGTAAATTGCTACTCAAGATTATTAGAAATGGACTCAAGTAGTGGACCAGGACATATTGGTATTGGTATCAAGGCCTTCAAAGAAAATAATTACCAACAAGCTTCTGACAGTTTGATAGTTGGTAAGTTGAGTATTTGAATAAATAAATATTGGCTTGACCATATGGGATCAGTTGTTTGATTATAGATTAATAAAAATATTAAAAGCAGTTTCCTGGAAAGGTTTTAAACATTTTTCTTTTTGTCTGCTTTAACACATTCAGCGGTCATTTATCTACATATACATAGTAGACTTGATACAGCAGAAAATCCTATGCCAATCCTATCAAATCTAGTTTTCAAAGGACGATTTTAAATAATTTTGTAACACTGAGTGTGCCTAATACAATAGTCATAACTAGTATTTTTGTTAAAACTTGCATTTTGATAATGTGATATCATTTTTATCTTTTTATTTTGATGGCAGTTGTAGAGTACTGATGTCTATGCATTTGTCATTATTCAACATGCATTTTCTTTTTTATCAGGCTATTTTCTGGTATTGTAGTGGTATATTTATAATACGATTCTACGATAAAAGTTCTTTTTTTTTTTTTTTGATGTAACAAAACCTTAAAGAACTAATTGGTTACTATATGCAGGTCAACAACACAATTATGACTCTGAAAATCAGCTGATCACTGCTATGTTATTTTCATTATCTACTGGTTTAAAAATTATTTTTGGCAGAGATACAGTAGCAGTAGTAATAGTAGAACTGACATGTGTACATTTATGTAATAGCAGACTGAGTCACTTTTTGTAATGAGATAAATTGTTTTTTCCTTTTAATTGCATTGTGTATAGCTGTGCTATTGAATGTAGAAACAATGAGTCATGCATGGTTAGTATAGCTTTAAACTTTTAATATTATTATTCATTTACTTATTATTACAAGTTGAGTATTCCTAATCTGAAATGCCTAGGCCCAGAATTATTTCTAATTTTGGATTTTGAAATATTTGCATATACATAATGAAGTATTGTGGAGATACCCTTGATCAAATATGGATAAGCAGCCAGAGGAGCTAAATGATGACTCAGGCGTATAATAATTTATATCACCAAGACATTATTATTGTACTGGCTTCTTCACAGGTGAAGAAAGGAAGACATAAGTCAGAGAATGCATTTTAAAAAAGGGCTTTTAGGGCTGATGTATTTATTTATTTGTTTCTTTTCTCCCAGGGCTAATATTTTTCTAATATGTCACTTTTTTAAAAAGCACACAAAACAATGGTTTTACAAAACAATCAACAAAAAATTATTTATGGCAAATGTGTTGAATGTTTATGAGCCTCAATACTATGTGATTTCACATACATATTACATACATGTTACACAGCAAAGTCCTGCAAAATGTGATAACGCTCAAAGCAGCCAATTGCATGCATTGCCACATTGCACTGCTTATAGTATGTGTTGTGTATGTTTGTACCTCTTGTCTTCATATGTTGCAGGAAAGTGGCCCATTTGAACCAGTGCTTGCTAAAGTTATCTCTTTTGTAATGCCACAAAACCCTTTATCTTGTCTTTTGTTGTGGGCTTCCACTTTGAAAAACGAGAATGCCGTGCAAATGTAGTCTGCGATTCCACTTTGAAAAACAAGAATGCTGTGCAAGCAAAGCCTGCAATTCCAAAAATTGCTCGGCATACCTGTTTCTTTGGTCTGACAGTAGCTGAAAAGCAACCTCAGGAAAGAACAGCCTGAAGTAGACCAGCAGCCAGTAACCCGTCGTGTCAGCTTGGGTCCAATCAGCTGATGCTGGTTCCTTACTCTCCTGCTCGATCTCCTGATCACTCACAAGAAAATTGGGGGCCGAAAAGTCAGAAACCAACTCAGTGATAATATTCAAAACATTGTCCACCGACCAGATGTCGATGCCATTTTGCCTTTTTTTATGTTTCACTACTCATATACATGCAGGGATTAGACATCAAGTCAAAGTGTCTAACTTTTCTCCAAGAAAGAGGGGCCTACCTTTAGTGTAATGGTTAATGTTGTCGCCATTCACAGGTGGTTATCGCCATCGACCCCTGGATGTCAACTTCTGTCTACTCCCTAAAAGAATTAAGGTAGAAGGTTCAAAGTGAGGGCGGCAAGGATGGTGAAGAACAAAAATTGTTCTGAGTAAATAGCGAACTGAATCATGTACAGTCTTCCCCATTGTTCTGGCCTTGGGAAATGTCTCCACCGAGCTGTTTGCCTGCAATTGATCTTGGTGTAAAAGCCTTTTACATGGCAAACTAAAACCGAGATTGCTTCTCGCTCCACTTTCACTCACAATGTTCACCCAGCCACAATACCACATTCCTCGCGCCTCCTCCTCTCTTGTCCCTCACTGAACGAGACCGGTATTTCTGCACACATATACAGACTTGGGGTCTGGCATTGGTTCAAACCTGCTGCTCACACCCCGACCCTTCACTCCGACTCATGCCATCATGTTCTTTATCCCGTCTCATCATCATGGATCAGTATTTCAACCCCTAGTTCATCAGTCATGTGTTTAATCTTCATAAGGGACACATTTACAAGATGATTGAGATTTTTAAAGGTAAAATGCATAGAAATGTGTGCCTGCTCCGGTTTTATAATTTTATGTATTTTCTGGCATACACATTTTCATGTTATTAGCTTACACATATTTTCGGATTATGGATTTCAGGTTCAGTTAGTGTGACAAGTGCATTAACAGTTTTAAGTTTTTGTTTTTTTTTTTTTTCTTTTTTTCTAAAAAGACTTAGTCTAGTTTTGATTTAGCTTCAGTTTTAGTCTTCAGTATGGTGGATCAATGACAAGGGTAAGATAAAAAAAATGTCCAAAACACATGATGTCTAATTTAACTGCAACACCATACTCTGTTAGTGAAATTTATTTCTGTACAATAACAAACCTTTTACAAGATATTCAAAAGAGCTTGTTTAATGCAGTAGTTTCAAAATGTGTCACACTCCAAATATGAGCTGTACAACACTTACAATACAGTACTTAGAGCACTTCATATGCATTTCCACACTGCGTTTGTAAAATATGTCCTGTAGTGAAGGGAGAGGCACCCCAATAATGTACTCTGCTCTCCTCACTATCCTTTACAGGCGCTTGCAGTCGGATATGTTGCAGTTGCCATACCAGGCAGTGACGCAGCTGGTCAGAACACTCTCAATGGTGTCTCTGTAGAACATGGTGAGGATGGAAGGGGGAAGACTTGCTCGCTTCAGCCACCTCAGGAAGTGTAGTCTCTGCTGGGCTTTCTTGATTAGTGATGAGGTGTTATATATCCACATAGGTTCCTCAGTTATGTGCACACTTAGTACTCCTAACAGTCTCCACATCTAAACCATTGATGCTGAGTGGAATGTGGGCAGGATGTGATTTTCTGAAGTCCAAGATTATCTGTTTTGTCTTGTCGAGATTGAGAGATATATTGTTGTCTTCACACCATGCAGACAGCTGTTCCTCCTCTTCTCTGTATGCTGTTTCATCATCCCTGCTTATCAGTCCCAGAACTGTTGTATCATCCGCAAACTTGATGATGTGGTTGGTGTTGTGCGTGGCTGTGCAGTCGTGAGTCAGCAGGGGGAAGAGCAGTGGACTAAGTACGCAGCCCTACGGCGCTCAAGTGATCAGTGTGATGATGCTGGAAGTATTGCAGCCCATCTGAACTGACTGGGACTTCGCTGTCAAGAAATCCAGGATCCAATTGCAGAGGGTGGTGTTCAGGCCCAACCTGCTCAGGTTTACAACCAGCTTTTGAGGGATGATTGTGTTTAAGGCAGAGCTAAAGTCTATGAATAGCATCCTGACATATGTGTCTTTTTTATCCAGAGGTGTCAGGGAGAGGTGAAGGGCAGAGCATATGGCATCCTCAATTGACCTGTTTGAGCGGTATGCAAACTGAAGAAGGTCAAGGGAGGCAGGGAGATTAGTCTTTATGTGTGACATGACTAACCTTTCGAAGCACTTCATGGTGATTGGCGTGAGTTCAACTGGTCGGTAGTCATTCAAGCATGTCACTGATGACTTCTTCAGCACTGGTATGATGGTGGTCGACTTGAAGCATGCTGGGACTGATGACTGGCTCAGAGATGTGTTGAAGATGTCTGTGAGGACACCAGCCAGTTGACTGGCACATCCTTTGAGCACACGATCAGGTCTGTTGTCAGGTCCTGCAGCCTTGCATGGATTGAGTCTGAATAGAGTCCTCTTCACGTCAGTTATGGAGAGACAGAGTGCCTGGTCAGTGGAGGGAGGTCTTGCTTTTTTCGCAGGCTCTTTGTTCTGCGCCTCAAATCGTGTTAGTAAGATAATGGTGTGCCTTGGGATGTTTTTGTTACAAAAAAATGTGCCATCAAAGAAAAAAGGCTGGGAAACACTGATCTAGGCAATAGCATGAGGCAAAATTGTTTTGGCAGGCTTAGTAAAATGACTCAATTTAAGCAGAAAGTAATTGGGAAATTTTCAGGCCTGAAGGAAAGGAGGGCAACATTTATGTTCAAGGAAATATAGGTATCCTGATTGCCTAACCTAAGATTTAGGTTGGTCTTGACCTGTGGGTATTGTACAAGACAGGTTAGGGGGGGGCAGGTAATTGATAAACTGGGATGCAAGACTTGAAAAAAATCAGAGGACTAGTGATTGCATGATGTGGATTTATGAAATGTAGTGGAAACGGCCAAGGACTGGGCACTCTATTAGTAGAGGCAGAATGAAATTTTGTAAGGACTTATCCTATCGGCAGACAGAAGTCTGCATTATTGAAAGACTAAGGAGGTGGGATGCTGACATTATGGTGTGGATTTTGGCAGAATGGGGTACTGGGCCAGTTGGAGGATGAGGCAATTTAGAGACCGATGTAGTATAAAATTTGGGTGGCAGTTGCTATAGGGAAAGTTATGTGAAGAATAAGGGGACTGTGGATGTCACGAACTGAAGTTCTGGAGCACAGTAGAAGTGGGATAGCTGGCGTCAGATTGGGCAGCATGATGGAAAGGGTATAATACATTTTAGCCTGGATTTGCCCTATGGGTCTCGTACTGGACAGGCCAAGATGTTTATTGACACGAGAGCATGTGGAATGACGAGATAGATTGATATGAAAGGCACTCTATAATAGATTGACGTGAAAGGCACTCTATAATAGATAAGTACTGCTTTAGTTTGTTCCCCCGAAAACTGCACTCCCCACCCAAAGTTTTTTCACCAGCTGGCACTGCTGATGACACAGCTGTGGCAGGCCTGATTTCATTCCAGCTTACCTGGGTGAAGTACAGAGTCTGTCAAAATGGTGCCAGGACAACTGTCTACTCCTGAATGTCAGCAAGACAAAGGAGCTGATTGTGCACTTTGGGACAAAACAACAGAGGCAGTATCACCCCCTCAAAATTAACAGCACTCCGGTAGAGAGATACCTAGGTATTCCTATCACAGAGTACCTAACCTGTTTGCAGGTGTTACCACTTCATATGCTTCTGGGATTTCAGGTTGCATTACCACATTGCTAAATAACTTCTATAAATCCACCATTGTAAATATCCGGACAGGCAATATTAATTCCTGGTTTGGCAACAGCTGTGGGAAATAGCCCGGACACAGGCAGACAGACATTGTTTAAAAGTCCAACACACGGTTATTTATAATGACTAAAGTGCACAAACCCAGTGCCGCAGCACCAATCACCCCAACAGTCCAGGCCAACCCACAATGCCTTTCGTCTCTTCAGGCCGCCTCTTTCCTCTCCCAGACCTCATCCTCTTCCACCCGACTCCAGCCCTGAATGAAGGGAAGCGGCCCCTTTTATGTTCCCCCGGATGTGCTCCAGCAATCTTCTACCGACACACCCAAGTGTGGCGGAAGTGCCGGCTGCATCCCTGGAAGCATTCCAGGTGTCCCTGTTCCTCTTCCCTCCAGCACTTCCTGGTGTGGTGGAAGTGCTGAGGTCCAGGGCTCTCCAGGCATTGGGGCGCCCCCTGGTGGTGACCACGGGCCCCTACAGGGTTGAGTTTCAAAGCTCTGTACCCATGGTCCCCACAGTGACCAGGGTGGTCGCCCCCTCATGGTCTGGAGGAGGCATGAGCCTTCCTCCGGTCCTCTTGGGCGTCCTGGCTTGGTACCACCCCCAGCCGCGTGCCACACAGAAGTACAAAAATGCTCTTCAGAGAGCAATATGGTCAGCTGAACCTATCAAAGGAGTGTGCACTCCTAAACTTCCAGAACATATGCACCAAGTGATATTGGACCAGGACAAAGAAAATTATCCGTGACACCAGCCGTCCCAACAATAGCCTCTTTTTTGTGTTGCGGTGAGGTAAATGGTACTATTGCCTAAAGCCCAGTTCAGAGAGAGACTGAGGGGAACTTTAGTCTACAGTCCATCTGCATCTTGAATAAGAAAAATGTCTAGAAATACATGATGCCCTACTGTTAACTCTCTTAAATTATTTAAGTTATTTAGTTAGTAGTTATATATCACATTTATGTTTCTGTTAATAATTGTTGCTATTGTAAAGTCATTTTTTTATTGTTATTGTGCTTTTATATTCTTCTTAAATCACAGTCATGGAAGTTGAGCAACTAAACGTTTCACTGCATATTGTATTGTATGTGTCATTTGTATGTGGCAAAATTTTATTTGATTTGCTTAAGTGTTATCACAGTTGAGGAGACTGGGTTCAAATCCCAGCCCATTTACTTTCTGTGGCATTTTCTCACCAGGTAGTTTTTTCTCCCACATCCCAAAGATGTACACGTTGTAAGGTTGAGTTTCAATTGACCTTTTGTGAGTATGGATGTATGTGCGACAAGTGAAGGCTTATGAAGAACTAGACTTGTGTCCAAGGTTTATTCTTTCTCATGTTACCAAGATAGATTCAATCCCACCCACCACAACCATGAACTTAATTGAGCATGCTTGGAAAGGGATGTTACATGATTACTGTTGGGTCTCTATGCATGTATTCACATGCTGCTTGTTTATTGTTGATACAGTGTCTATGTCCTTTTATTACTCTGTATGCATTTAAAAGTTATTTGACTTATATTCTATCAACAGTGGAACTAATGCAATTCAAATATTTCCTTAACACTAGAATTACCAGAGACTACGAAAAAACTCGTAGATCCGGCCCACCTTAAAACCGTTCTCTCCTCTCTTTTGTCTTCTAAATGTGCCGATTAAGATGAGCAGCAAAAAGCCGGCTATTCCATCCCCCACCATCGCAAAACGTTCACTAAGTTTTCCCAGCTCATGCCTTGTTTGATTATCTGACTGAACTGGAGTTTTAGAATGGAAATAATAGATCGTTATTTGGAACACACGCATTTCATGTGTGTTCCGTTTCTACAGTAATCTGTGTAAACACATTGTTAAAACAGAATCTTTTTCATATTTTAGTAATAAATGTTACAAAATGTAGGCATGAACTATAGAATGTGTGAAGCCTTACGGCCAAACATCAAATAAACACTTTTACAAAAGGTTCAAGGATGTCACAACACCTTCCGTGGCGTAATGCTGAGATTTGCTGACTCAGAGCACAGCAGCCCTGCCACACCGTAGAGACCCGCGTTCGATTCCCCGCTGGGGAGGAAGTGTTTTTTTTTTTCTTTGTAGCCTCAAACAGACATAAAATTTATAAATTGGTATGCACCGTAAATCGTTAAGTTTAAAATGTTGATCATGGTTATTTCTGTTGATTAATTCATGCTTTTTTTACTAAGAGTCAGAACAGGAGCTTATTCAGCTTCTGATCTGACACTGTTCATTTTCAAATAATATTGCATTACTT
Source organism: Erpetoichthys calabaricus (assembly GCF_900747795.2). NCBI lineage: Eukaryota > Metazoa > Chordata > Cladistia > Polypteriformes > Polypteridae > Erpetoichthys > Erpetoichthys calabaricus. Next base: position 48,726,454 of record NC_041400.2, read on the forward strand.
CGACGATGTTTTCTGATTGGTACTATTCGCGTCTTCAAAACGTCACATATATTTGTTTTGAGATAATGAATAGAGCTGCAAATTACAGGTGCTTGTTCAGTGTGATAGGAACCATAGCACAGAGAGGTGTGTACACTGCAACAAGTACACATGTCGTAAATGTAGGAAGGGCGCTCCTTGGGTGAGCTATAGCGCGTCTTTATGTGAAAACAGCAGTGTCAGATGGGGAGTGTCTGATGATTGCATATAGCGCTGAAGTTACTGTTCTATGCTTTCCTCTGCATGTCCTGGAGTACAAAATAAACAGCATACAGCAACATGTGGGGACTGGCAAGATTGGGGGAAAAAAAACACGCAGTCGTTTGTATCATGATACACTGCAGAGCTATAGCGCGTCTTTATGTGAAAACAGCAGTGTCAGATGGGGTAGGGAAGGATCCTGAATGTGACTGAGAGAATGAAAAGTGAATAAAAAAAAAACAAAAACAACGCTAACCTTTACAACTATCATAAATTACACCGGCTGTTACAGACTGAAATCAAATGTATCTTTTTATTCTAAAATAGTAAAAATAAGAGCAGTTCACTTCTCAAAAGGGAGTCGTGCAGGATCGAACTTGTGACCTTTTGATTCCCAGTCAGCAACTGATACTGTTCCGCCATGGGGGCCGTCGTAGTAAATGAGTGTCAATGTCGCACACTAAGGCGGCTTTTTTTTTCTGCAGTTATATTTTTGAATAAAAGCGCACTTGTTCTGTTAATATTTGTACCTTTTGTGAAAGTGTTTCTTTGATATTTGGACTTCAGGCTTCATACATTATATAGTTTATGCCTACATTTTGTCATTTACTACTAGAATATTTTAAACGTTTCTGTTTTAAAAATGTGTTTACACAGATTACTGTAGAAACGGAACACACATGAAATGCGTGTGTTCCAAATAACGACATATTATTTCCACTCTAAAACTCCACTTCACTCCCAGATAATCAATCAAGGCATGAGCTGGGAGACGTTCGTGCACGTTCTAAGTCGGTGGGGGGATGGAATAGTCGGCTGTTTGCAGCTTGTCTTTATCTGCACATTTAGAAGACAAAAGACGATGGCGGAGAGGTGCGAACGGATTTAAGAAGCGATTTAAGGTGGGACGGATCTACGAGTTTTTTCGTAGGCTCTGGTAATTCTAGTGCTAAAAGGAGTTTTATCTCTATGGTTTTTATTTTTGGAACTGTGGAACTTATTTTTATCTACCATATTTTTCGCACTATAAGACGTACCTGACCATAAGACGCACCTAGGTTTAGAAGAGGAAAACAAGAAAAAAAATATTTTGAACCAAATGGTGTTCTAATAAATTTAATAAAATACAGCAGAATAATATTTCAACCATGTAAAGTCAACAGCGGTATTAAGAACCATCATCACTGTCATTAACAGATGAGGAGAGACTTTAAGGTTCAAGCACTCTTCTAGTTTTCTGGAAACCCCAAAAACTCCTCCTTGCTAGTGTCAGAATTTTTGAAGCTCAGTTGCTCACAATCACTGATATCACTTTCTTCACTATCTTCATATATGGTACTATCTTCAGTTGCATCTAAGGCATTGCTAATGGCAGCTTCCACCTGCAGCTATAGACTCTTCAGTGTGTGAGCGACTCTCACCGTTAGTGTTGTCACAGGTGGCTGGGGGGGCGACCTGGCCGGGACACCCTGGAGGACCGGAGGAGGGCTTACGCCTCCCCCAGACCACGTGGGGGCGACTGCCCTGGTGCCTATGGGGACCACGGGTGCAGAGCTTTGAAGCTCAATCCTGTAGGGGCCCGTGGTCACCGCCAGGGGGTACCCCAATGCCTTGGGAGCCCTGGACCTCAGCACTTACGCCACACCGGGAAGTGCTGGGGGGAAGAGGATCGGGGACACCCGGAGTGCTTCCAGGTGCGCAGCCAGCACTTCCGCCACACTGTGGAGTGCCGGCGGAAGATTGTCGGGAGGCACCTGGAGCACATCCGGGTGATTATAAAAGGGGCCGACTCCTTCCGTTCGGGGGCTGGAGTCGGGAGAGAAGGAGGGACAAGGTCTTGGATGAGGCAAGGAGGCGGCCTGAAGGAAGAAGAGGCATTGTTTAAGGGCCTGGACTTTTGGGGACTTTGGGGTTAGAGTGTGCACTGTAAATATGGAGACTTATAATAAACGAATGTTGGGTGATTTAAACGTGTCCGCCTGTCTGTGTCCGTGTCATCTTCCACAGTGTTTTGATCTGGACTGTGCATGTGCCCAAAACATTAACATTTATATGTTACTTACATAAAAGCCAGATCGAATGATATTTACCTTGATATATTTACTTACTTCCTACAGTGTAAAGTCACAAGTAGATTGCGGAGCTTCCTGTGTTTGATCAAGAGGGGCATGCTCAAAAAATACACATGTAATGCCATGAAAAGTGCATGCTGACACTTCAGTTCGTAAGCAATGGTACAAGAATGCAGTCAGACTTCTTTTTTGGGCACATAACCGTCCAGATCTAAACACTAGCGTGGAGAGTCGCTTGCGTACTAAAGAGTCTATAGCTGCAGGTGGAAGCTGCCGTCGCTGTACCTTGTATATAAGAGCCAGATCTAATGTTATTTACCTTATTATTACCTATTTAGCTAATTGTTATTTACTTATCTTCCTACAACATAAAGTCACAAGTAGACTGCAGAGCTTCCCTTGTACATAAACAAAATACAGCGACGGCAAAAGTGAGACGTGCATTCTTTCTCCGATGTAACGAACCATCTTCATTATCTAAGTTCACCTCTGTTATAGGACATCTTTATGTGAAAACAACAGTGTCAGATCGGGGGAAGCGTGAATGCAACTGAGAGAATAAAACTGAATAAAAAAAAAAACCAAAGCTAACCTTTACAAGTACCATAAATTTACACAGGCTGTTACAGACTCAAATCAAATGTATGTTTTTATTCAAAAATAGTAAGAATAAGAGCAGCTCACTTTTCAAAATGGAGTCGTCCGTGGTCTAACTCGTAAAGTTTTGATTACCAATCAACAGTTGTTACAGTTGAGCTGAGAAAACTGTGCGGCGGTGGGGGGATGTGATAGTAGGTTGCTTGCCTGCTTATTGACACATTTACAAGACAAAAGACGCTGATGGAGAGGTGCGAAGGGATTTAAGGTTGAGACGGATTTACAGGTTTTTTTCGTAGGCTTTAGTAATTCTAGTGTTAAGCGTCCACTTCCTCTTCTAACAGCTGTCGCTATTGCTGACAGGTCAGGTAATACACATCACAATATGTGACGCAATATTTGCTCCATAATACACACAGACATTTCCACCCACTTTTGGGGAAAAAAAAGTGCGTCTTATAGAGCGAAAAATATGGTAATTAAACTAAAGAATACCATCTTTGAAATAACTGTAGTTTACCGTCAGATTACACTACAATGCTGGTTAAAGAATTGATGCACATTTGTTTAAATGCAGAGATATTTTTGGAACACAGTCAGGTTAAGTGACTTGTTCAAAATCCCTCACTGTCGGAGACTGAAGTTGCAAACCTTTAATTTAAAACCTTAGTCATTATCCACAACGAACAGGAGAAAGCACATATATGACCACTTAATTATATGATGAATATTTTGTTATTTTGGTTTATTTGTGGATTCATTCCTTGTTTATTTCATCAGCTAATTTGCAAATGTATTCATTATTTCATTGAATTAGTGTAGAATTCCGCTGGTGGCATTTAAATCCAGTAGACCTGTTGGATTTTTCACAAAGTGAATTTCACTTTACTTTGTTCTATTGCGGATGCCAATTCACTATATTGTTGTAGTTTATGCAATTGCTATTAAACATTTTTTTCCAGAGTAATTCAATATTTTCATTTTATTAAAGTTTTACAGTATTTTCGGTAAGATTAATTGATTTAGAAACCTCACATCATCCCTGACAGTTTTTGCTTAATATTACTTCATTGCCAGATTTCTCAACTACCAGTTTGCTTGTAATCAGCCTTTATTTAAGCAGCTCAAAGGTCTGTGTGGCAATTTTGATGGCAGAATTTAATCAAGATGGGCTTTAACATTTTAATCTCGTTTACAATATTACTTTTTGTGGTGTCTCAGATGTTGTGGGTACATATCATCAAAGTAGATGTAAATTAGTTTGTAAATACGGTAGCAAACATTGGGGAAAAAGAAACATGAAGGGAAGAATTATTACCATGTAAAATCTCCTTATCCTGAAAAAAATGCACAGTATACTTCCAAACAATAGAAGGGTATCTTATGGTGCTATGTGTAAAAATATACTTGTTTTCCTCATAGCTCTGTGTTCTGTCTTGTAAACAGAAAAGCTACTGCTTTTTAAATGTAACCACTGTGAGTGGGATCTCACTGCAAAGTAAAACTGACACTGATTTCTTAATGACTTCTACTGCATGAACAAGACTACAAATGAAGACAATAAAAAGGTGGCATTTGGTTTAAGAGGAATAGTATTTTTTTACTTTGTAAATACTGTGTCCATGTAGGCATCAGTAAAGCCAGTATAGTTGAATATTTTTCATCCTGCAGATTCAACAAGCAAACATTCTTGCAACGTTTGGTTTCCTTAGTGATTAAAGTTTGACCATTTCCTCAGAGCATTAGTAATCTCTAGACCTCCCTCAATAATGCTCATTCATTCAGCTTTTTATGAGAAATCCTACTTTGGCAGGACACAGACACTCAGCCAGTCTGTTTTATGCAATACATTGACTGAGTTTTTCAGTGTCACATCAACCCATTATACACCCATGTAGCAAATTCTTAGCCAAGTTTTATATAATAGTCAGTTTGTCTCTTTCAAATATACTGTGACAAATATAAAAACAGCCAATAATCTCATATGATTGATTTGAGAAAAAATTAGTTAAGATTGTTTAGAGAAAGTATAATTTTAATTTGACGGTTACACATTATAATAGTCTTCCCCATCAGTTTTGTCTTTTCTTATTCTTTATTAGAGATTAATATTTTGAACTATTGAAGTACAGCTTTAATTTTTTGGGAATATGGTGTGGGTGTGTTTTATTCTTAGTATGCAGACTACACTTGTAAGTTTACAGTTAAAACTTTCCTTGTATTAATTACACTTATTAAAGTACATGCCTCTGTGTAGAATTGGTCTTATTTGATATAGCCGGTGTATTTTATAATTAAATGTCATACCTTTACTATAACAATCACTTTCATATTGAACCACATATTGTGATTTTTTTTATACTAGAATATTTAATGTGTGGCTTTAACATATTTTGGAACATATGAATCCTTACTTTCATTTTTTGAATTTTTGAAATCCATACTGTCAAAAGTATAAATCAGATGATTTGATATATATAAATATAAATATATTGATATAGAAAATAAGCATATGTGCTGAATCTGTATATTTGGTAACACTAGAGCAGGGGTCCTCAATCACAGTCCCGGAGGGCCGCAGTGGCTGCAGGTTTTTGTTTTAACCCGGTTGCTTAATTAGAAAGCAATTCTTGCCAATAATTTAATTTCATGGCTTTAACTCTGCTATGTCAGGTCATTCTTATATCCTAGATTTTCTTCCCTTTTCTAAGGATATCATCCAAATGATTTGAAGGCTAAAATGGATGAGTAATTCTCAGTCCTTCACTTTTTTCTCTTTACTTTCCTTCCAAGTACAGTGGAGCAGCACTGAGCTTGTATAGCGAATTTCTCGTATCTAGAACAAACGTCCCCATTGAAAATAATGGAAGTCCAGTTAATCCGTTCTGCATCCCAAATATATTAACATAAAAATCAATTTTCCTAACAAATAACACTGATAAATTATATATACTGTAGTCTACCTTTAATAAATAACACTGGTAAATAATATAACTGATTATTAAAAGAATCAAAACAGGTGTCCAAAGTGCAGTAGAGCATTCAATAAATCTTTAAATAAATAATCCTTAAAACAGTTGTGAAGTGGAGGTTTAAAGTACATAAGAATAACAATCCTTTAACACGAGGTTAAAACGTCAACAGGAAGCAGTCTTCAAAAAACAGATGACAATCCCCGGTGCTTCTTCTCTGTTAGCGTCTCACCTGCTTCTCCCATGCGGGCTCTGCAACAGGCGAGACACTTCTCTACACCGTCCTGCTTCAGCTGTTTGGCTCGCCTGCTCAGCTACACGTGAGCCTGCACTCGCTCGCTCTCCCGCACCGACTTCCTACTGCTGCGGATTCCTGCCTCCTTCTGCAACCTCCGTTCTCTCTCCTCTCCTCTCCTCTCTTTTCTTTTACTTCTTCTCCCCCTTAACCGGCTCGCGCTTCTCTATATATGCGGGGAGGACATGGCAGCTGCAGCCCATCAGCCACAGGAACAATCATGGATGTGGGCAGTTTCCCACCTGTGCACTTAGGTGAGAAATGCAGACACCGCAGATCGCCCTGCGGCTCGCTACTGCTACCACGCCCCTCGCTAAGCCGCGAGCTATACCCACAGCTTGGCTCGTGGCTCGTTACGCGAGCCAATGCTCATATTTAGATCTGAATTTTTCGCTCATACTTTCCTCGTATTTTGAATTTATCGTATACAGAGGTGATCGTATCTCGAGGTTCCACTGTATTTAATTAAACCCAATAGTGCATGATAAATATACAGAGGTATAAATGGTAACAAGCTAAATGGAAAATGCTGGTCTCTTTTGTCATTTGCATGTTATTGCTAATTAGGAGCAATTAAACACAAACAATACAGCTGTTTAAGACTAAAATAAGTAATAAGAGTTCAAAATCTTAACGAGCGAGTCAACTAAAGTGAAGCAGAAATGTTACTTGAGCAGTAAGTGCTTCTTATTAAGCAACTGGGTTGGAGCAAAAACCTGCAGCCACTGCGGCCCTCCAGGACTGTGATTGAAGACCCCTGCACTAGAGTATTCATTTTAATATGTAAATGTATGAAATGAGGTTAAAGAACTTGTCTCAGACAGGTGATTTTTTATCGTGTAAGTGAGATGTATATCTGCATGTGTCTGATATAAATACATTATTCAAATGCATAACCCCCAGTCAAGGCTACTTGATAATTTTTATAACCAGATTTAATAAACATATGTTTGAGAAGGTTAAAGAACAGTGCAAGAGTGAATCAGGCTCATATGCCTTTTATTTCAGACTAAAGACATGCAATATTGGGTTAATGGATGGATCCAGTTCTTACCAAATCGTTAATTTTCTAAGCTCTCATAAATGTTGTGTGGGGGAATGCTGGGAATGAGAAAATACATACAGAGTGCAGCAATTACACCAGTAAAGTACATTTATTTTTAGTGATGAGGGATTAAATTGTCTTGTTTACTACAGTTTACCTTTAGTAAAGGAAAGTGTCTGTCAAGTAACCTTGAGTAGTGTTTAGTGTTTATTTGTGTAAATTAATTTTTGGAGCTCAGTGAAAACTATAGGATCTGTGCTTTTTTGACACTTTGCAGGGCTGAAGAAGCTGAGTTCTAGTTTAAATGGTTGGCATACTTTAGCCATGACCCAGCTGAAAATGCACAGATATGAAGATTGTGTTGATTCTTGCATCCAAGGTAATGTAATTCTATAATTTAATGTGGCACATATTGAAAAATCTTATTGTTAGAAATGTATGATGCTATAATTTTTCAAACTCACGAAGGGATATATTGCAATTGAAACAAATGCTTTTTTTAAAAAAATAGACTGAAATTACATCACCTTACAGGTTTGTGTGATCTAGTGAAAACATTTTAAAAGATGGGATTTGCCAACAAGATTGGCACACATTTTGAATCTGCAAATATCATATGGGTGTATGTTATCACATTATAACCCCATGTTAATGCACTGTTGTTACTACTTATATTTCCAAACAAACTGTCATCTCCAACTGTTTTACTAAATTAATATTAAAGGGTGTATTTAACATGCAGTTTTGGTCATGTCAAAAATTGTTTCATTTGTAGGTAGATTTCAGTTCATTTGATATAATTGGGTCTTATGATAACTACTTTGACTTTTTTTCTGATGTTTTTACTGAAGAAAACAGTAAAGCTTGAATGATGAGGAATTATTTGTTTTGACTTTGTTTGGTATTTCAAACCTAATAACATACTTGATATATCAGCTAAGGGCCTTATTTCAGTTATTAATGTGTCGGTTAGCACGTTTATAAAAATCATAACTCTCAACATTTAGGAGGGGTGTTCAATAATTTTTCTATCCCAGTATGAAAGAAAAGAGTTTTTAAAAAAAAAAAAGTTTTATTTTTCAATATAGTCCTCTGATAGCTCCATACACTTAATCCACTTTTCCTGCAATGACTTTAACACCTCTGAAAAAAAATCTTCTCTTTGATCTTCAAACCAGGACTTCACAGCTGCCTTGATGTCTTTATCACTTGAAAACCACTGTCCATGGACAGATTTCTTCAAATCTAGGAACAGAAAATAACCTGAGGTAGCCAGCTCAGGACTATAGGGTGGATGGTTACGCTCCTGGAACACACATTTCTCGGATGGCATCCAGTGATTGACGTGACATGTGAACCAGCGCATTGTCGTGAGGAATCTGCACACCTGCTGTTAGTTTTCCTCATCTTTTCTCCTTGATTGACTCCAGCAAAGCGATCATTGTGTTGGCTAAGTCTCCTCAGTTATGGTTGTCTTGTGTGGCATGAACTCCGGGAAATAAAGTCCTTCAATATCCCAAAAGACAGTTGATATGACTTTGCCTGCAGATTTTCCTGTCTAACTTTTTCGGGGTGGGGAATGACTTGTGCTTCCCCTCCATTAACTTCATTTTGGACTCAGGATCTCTGTGATAGACTCAAGTCTCATTTCCAGTCACCAAATCATGGAAAAAATTAACTTGGTCTTCACGGAGCATCTCCAAGTTCTCCTAACAGCACTGGAGCCTCATGGCCTACTGACATGGTGTCAGCATTCTTGGAACCCATCTTGCACTGACCTTTGACATGCCCAACTTTTCATGAAATATTTTCCAAACTGTACTTGCTGAGATATCTATTTCTTCAGCTATTCGGGTCACCTTAATTCATCTGTCTGAAAAAATTAAATCCTCAACTTGCACATTTCTGTGGAAGTTGCTTCCACAGGCCATCCAGTGTGAGGGCCATCTTCAATGGAGACTCTGGTCAATTAAAGCTTGCTTCACTGTAGCAAACCTCTCAGTGCATTTCTCTGTGTTTTGCGCCTGTTTTGTGTTCTTAAATCGTGTAAAATCGTTTTCTTTGTTTTCTTTTAATAGTTTGTAAGTATTTATTTTTATAAAATGCTTTGTAACATTTGTGAAAGTTTTTTTTACTTTTGATCATTATCGCCTTTGTAATCCAATGGGATACTTGTGCTCCACCAGCGCAGAAAACTCCAGGTGTGTGGCAAGTGCTGTTCATTTACAGCCAGGATGCACTGTTATCACTGAGACCATCTACCACTTATTCTCCCTGTGTACTAATAATATACCAGATGAATTACAAGTTTTGAAACCCAGAAGGCAAGGAAAGAGAGGTGGACATCGGGTATGTCTGAGACAGTGAAGTTTTAAGACACCTTTGCCAACTATCATCATGAGCAATGCATAGTCCTTGCAGAATAACCTGGATGAGGTGAGAGCATCTGTGCAGTACCCTCCACGAGTATCGAGAAAACTGTCTGATCTGCTTTACTGAGACGTGGTTTGAGAATACCGACTTAGATACACCTGTTGAAGTGGATGGATTTGATTGTGTACGGCAAGACAGAAACCCAGCTTCTGGTAAGCAGACGAGCAGTGGGGTCTGTCTTTACATTAACAAAAGGTGGTACAAGAATATCACTGTAATAGAGCGGATCTGCACCCCAAATATTGAACTACTCACCATCGGACTTTGCCCATACTATCTACCATGATGGGTTAATCAATTATTTGTGACAGTACTTTACATGCCACCACGTGCTGATGTCAGAACTGCAGCTGAAACAATTCTTGAAACTGTGCAGAAACTAGAAATCAAATCACCTGTCTCTTTCAAACTTGTGATTTTAATGTATGCAATCTTGAATCAGTATTACCACATTACCATCTGCACATGACTATTAGTACTAGAGGGGACAAAACACTAGACAAGTGTTATGGAAACATCCCTGGTGCTTACATATCGCATCATAGAGTAGCCCTGGGATTCAGTTTCTGTTTGTACTTCGGTAGAAAGTGAACAAGAAAAAATAATCATACAAAAAACACAAAATTGGTGCCAGGATAGTACAGTGGAACTGCAGGAATGCTTCTCCTATACTGACTGGGATATGCTGACTTCCTCACAGTCACTGAATGAGGCCACTTTCACTGTAAGTGAATACAGTATATTACATTTTGTGAATCTATGATCATTAAGGAAAAAACTGTCAAGGTGTACCCAAACAGCAAGCTATGGATCACTAAAGAAGTTAAAGCATTACTATTGGAAAAACAACATGCTCATCAAGAAAATAATATGGAAGAAGAACAAATTTTACAGAAAAGGATTAACAGGTTAATTAAACAAAATAATATGTATGGGGGGAAAAATCAAGAGGTGGTTTAATTATAACAATCAAAAGCAGGTTTGGAAAGGCCTATAAACAATCACAGGACTGGGTTTTTAAAAGAGTATAAACTTTCCAGTTGACAAAGACCAAAAGCTTTTAGCAGATGAATGAATTTTCTTTTTACCAGATTTGAAACGAGCAATTTCAGCGCCTAAAATGCAGAAGTAAAGGAGAAACGGCAGGAATTCTGCTGTGATAGGGTTCAGTTTATCTGAAGTGGAGAAGGACTTGCATAGGGCTAAAACAAACGGCAAATTTCATGTTTTCTTGTGTAAATATGACTAAATAAAGCAACCTTGAACCTTTCCCATCTAAACTGCTAGCTCTAAAATTTTACTTTGTAGGATGATGATCTAGCCTCACCATAAACTGCAATCATGCGTTCATGGATCTCCTTTGGCTTTTTCCCTTTTGTAAGAAATTTTATTACTGAATGGTTCTCCAAATATAGCATTTTCTTATTTGATTCGGACGACTACTCTCCTGACATCCTGTCTCTTGCAATGTTAGACTCGCACTGTGCCACAGCAGTGCATGACTAACCTTGAGACATATCACAATATTACCAGACTTGTTTCAGCATGCTTGCTACTTTCTTTCATACTCAGGCAGATAAATTATTGAACACCCCTCGTATCCTCAGATAACCTAAGTAAAAGCAGTAACTTTGTTGTTGTATTTGTGTAATAAACATTTCTCCGGTAAATGCTGAAAGTGGCTTTTATACAATTCAGAATTTTATTCCAGTTAAAATGGAGATTTGTCCCTTTAAATATTTTAAATGGATGGACTAATAGCATATTTCTTATTAAATTATATAGATGTTATTTGTCCCAAAGGCAAATTTAGTTTTTACAGAAATACAAGCAATATAAGAATAAACCTCTTCAGACACACACAAGAATCACAAAAAAGAATAATTTGGCTAATAAGGGAGCGGTCGCAGTTAGGCATTGTAAATGTGTATTGCTGTAGGTATACAAGAGCTCTATTAACGTTCCTTGACACACTTCAGTAGACTAATTTGTGAGCTAAAACTACTTAATAATATTCTGTCAGAGAGAGGATGTGCATTATTTTTGTTGAAGACCATCAGTTTTATCTGTATTCTCTCCTCTACTTAAACCTCCAACAGGTCAAGAGTGCATACCATATCTCAGCCTGCTTTCTTAATTAGCTTCTTAGTTCAGTGGACCTTTCTTGAAGTGATGTCACCCTCCCAGCGCAGCACAGCATAGAAAATTAAATTGGCTATTACAGAGTTAGGACACATAAAGGATGTCTCTACTCATATTAAAAGAATGCAGTCTACTAAGAAAAACTGTCTGCTCTTCCCTTTCTTGTCTAGTTCATCATTGCTACTAGACCAGTCCAACTTCTCATTAATGTGGTAATGTACCGTCTCCACATCCACTCCCTGAGTAGTGACTGGATGTAGAGGCTCTTTGGTGTGGCGAAAGTCAATAACCAAGTCCTTGGTTTTGCTGATGTTAAGTTAAAGACAATTCTCTTACAACCAAGAAATGAAGTTCTCCACCTGAATACTGTACTCTGTCTCATCCCACTTGTCAGTACACCACATTAGTGCAGAATAATTTGAGAATTTATGCAAGCAACATGACCCACTGTTATAGTTGCATTCCTGTACAGGGTGAAGAGAAAATGAGACAGGACTGTTCCTGTGTGGTGCTTCATTGTTGTTTACATCAATAGCAGAGACACAGTCCTTGAGCCTCACAAACTACAGTCTGTTGGACAGATAGTTCATTATCCGGTACACCATAGGCAGATAATCCATTATCCCTTAATAGGGATGACTGGAGCATGGTATTGATGGCACTGGAGAAAGACGAAAATTGTGAAGACAATATCAGTGTTATTTTTTTGTCTGAAAAAGGAAGCAATTATTTTTGTTTTGTCTCAAGATCGCTATTAATTAAGATTGTGAATAATCTGTTTGAAACATCACACATTAAAAAATGTTTTATTTTTTTCCACAGGTTTATATCGAGGTGAAAGAGATACCAAGTGGAAAAAGAAGTTTCTTAAATTGAAAGCTGAAGCATTAGTTAAATGTAGTAAAGACAAATGTGCAGATGAAGCTATGGAAACTCTGGAGCAGGTAATATAATATCTTGGGCTTCTGATATCTATTAGATGAGAAACCACAGATTGCTTTAACTCTGGCCCTTGCAGTTGAATTGCCAATCTTAGTAGTAATCTATATCATTAAAAAAATACTGAATTATTTTTTCAGGAGTTTGCCAGACATTTAATGTGTAATTATTTTCAGCAATGACAGCAAAATTAAGTTTTCATATTTTATTTTTTTGTTTTCACTTTCTCTGTATGTGTTTTCATTATCAATTATAACTGAACTGATCCATAGCATCTATTATGACAAAAGGCTTGTTGTATATATAATGCTATATTGTACTATTCTTTTTTCTCTTTCCATTAGCATAGCTATAAAGAACTTGTAAAACCATCTGCTACAATCTAACCATACCTTACAAAAAAGGGAAGCTACAGAATGTTAAAAAAGCATTGAAGGAGAGAGTTAACATGCAATTAAATATACAATAAACTCAACACCCAGACATTGTGGCCATGGGTAAAACATAGTATTCTGGGACATTCTCAAATCTGCTTAATCTAATTAAGGATTACAGCAGGCTAACGCCTATTCCAGTAGCCCTGACAGGGGCAATAGCACTGCCAGCAGGCTAACACCTATTCCAGTAGCCCTGACAGGGGCAATAGCCCACTGCAGTGCACTTATGCATATATCCAGCCATCCATCCATTTTCCAACCCGCTGAATCCGAACACAGGGTCACGGGGGTCTGCTGGAGCCAATCCCAGCCAACACAGGGCACAAGGCAGGAACCAATCCCGGGCAGGGTGCCAACCCACCGCAGGACACACACAAACACACCCACACACCAAGCATACACTAGGGCCAATTTAGAATCGCCAAACTTATGCATATATTAACCTTTTAATTCCCATTGACCCAATTTAGAATTGTCGTTCAGTTTGTGGAGGAAAACCTGGAAAGAGACCCTTGAAGTCATGATGTGAATTTGTATACTTCACACAGATCAGGTCCAGGAATCCAGCCTAGGATTCTGGATTTGTGTAGCAGCAATACTACAGTGACCATGTTTATTCAGTGATTACAAAGTAGGGCAGTATGATTAATTGATTTCATGAAATCATAGTTTGACATACATAATTTTCATATTTGAAGAGCTGACATTTTATTTAGCTTATACATTATAAAGAATTTTAGCATTGCAGGCCCAGTTGGTAAGATTTTCTTCTTTTATCCTTCCACATCTGGCTTTTGGAGAACAAATGCATTGTACAAAGTAATAGAGCCCAAAAGCAACAGGCATGTGCACTGTCTATAGATAAGTTCAACTAAGAATGGTCTAAGAAAACCGTATTACAGTGTAAATTAAAGATCTGGGGCCTCATGTATAAATGGTGTGTATGCACAAAAATGTTGTGTACGCCCGTTTCCACGCTCACATCGCAATGTATAAAAACTTGCTGTAAAGCCACGCACCTTTTCACGCCAGCTCAATCCCTTGCATACGCAAGTTCTCCGCTCGGTTTTGCAAACTGCCAGCACACAGTGTCAAAGCAGTGCTACTGTTCCTGTGTGGTTTCCCTTTATTTTTTTAGATTCACATCCCTGACATGGCTTTATCAAATACACTGAAATTAACCGCATATCGTTTATTAGTTTAAGGCATCTGATTGTAATCAACCCTTAACCATATAATGGTGCACAGATGCCCAAACTATTCCAAATACTATAGCTGCTTTAGCGTTGTCACTGTCGGTGCACCACTCAGAGTTTTTAACCCACTGTATCTGATTGTGGAATCACAGCTCTACAGCAGCTGATCAGAAAGCTCTACCACAGATTGTGTCAAGAGCGTGGAGAAATATCGGGATAGAGCTTCTAGCACACGCTGCCTCAGCCATGTGCACAGTCTATTTGAACTTCTTCCATTCGGCAAATGCTTCAGAGCCTTTCCTGTACGGACCTCGCAGTTCAGAAACAGTTTCATCCCAAGACATATACATGCACTCAATCAGTCCATCAAGTGCTCCTGGTAGAACTGTTTGTACTTATAAGTACAATTGCCTCACTGTAAACTTGCATTACAGTTATAATATTGCATAACCTGAGCCACTTATTCTTTCATATTATATATTTTTCACAGTCTTTTATCCTGTTACAGTAATCCCTCCTCCATCGCGGGGGTTGCGTTCCAGAGCCACCCGCGAAATAAGAAAATCCGCGAAGTAGAAACCATATGTTTATATGGTTATTTTTATATTGTCATGCTTGGGTCACAGATTTGTGCAGAAACACAGGAGGTTGTAGAGAGACAGGAACGTTATTCAAACACTGCAAACAAACATTTGTCTCTTTTTCAAAAGTTTAAACTGTGCTCCATGACAAGACAGAGATGACAGTTCCGTCTCACAATTAAAAGAATGCAAACATATCTTCCTCTTCAAAGGAGTGCTTGTCAGGAGCAGATCATGTCACAGAGATAGAGAAAAGCAAACAGATCAATAGGGCTGTTTTTCTTTTAAGTATGTGAAGCACCGGGGCACAAAGCTGTTGAAGGCGGCAGCTCACACCCCCTCCGTCAGGAGCAGACAAAGTAAGCTGTTGAATGCGGCAGCTCACACCCCCTCCGTCAGGAGCAGGTAAAGTGAGACAGAGTTTGTTTATCAATCAAAAATCAATACGTGCCCTTCGAGCTTTTAAGTATGCGAAACTCCGTGCAGCATGTCGTTTCAGGAGGCAGCTGCACAAAAGATCACAACGTGAAGATAATCTTTCAGCATTTTTAGATGAGCGTCCGTATCGTCTAGGTGTGCAAACAGCCCCCTGCTCAATCCCCCTACGTCAGGATCAGAGAAAGTCAGCGCAAAAGAAAGAGAAAAGTAAGCCGGGTAGCTTCTCAGCCATCTGCCAATAGCGTCCCTTGTATGAAATCAACTGGGCAAACCAACTGAGGAAGCATGTACCAGAAATTAAAAGACCCATTGTCCGCAGAAACCCGCGAAGCAGCGAAAAATCCGCAATATATATTTAAATATGCTTACATATAAATTACTGTTATTGTTGTTGTTATTTTACCATTTTATAGGAAAATAAGTGTATGGAGGATTTGCATATTGAATCTCAATACCATACAATAACAATAAAGGAATTCGATTCAATTGAGAGCGCGTATTTACAGATGATGACGACTAGCTTCTTAGTCGATTTAGATTTCCAGGCGCTATCTTTGTGGAGCTCTTGATATCAATTTAAAGAATGAAATGCATTAAAGTATAAATATATTACATTATACAGATACTGTATATTTTAAACTTCATTTAAATAATGTATATTGTTAAAGATTAAATATGACAGGACTCAGTGGCGCAGTGTCAGGGATTGTTCCTGCCTCGCGCTGTATGGTCGCTGGAGCTGGCTGGAGGGATAAATGGATGGAATAATTAAACATGTACTACGAAGATATTTCAATGTTCCTTAAAAGTTTTGAAGAATCTGCGTTCTAAGCCTACAGATGGCTTGAGATTTATTAAAGAGCTGATTGCGTGGCAATTGGTTACTTGGAGAAAGAAAAGAAAGGACAGGAATTGGGGGTTAGTACGTTTGAAAGAGACAGTACTGCTGCAATAAATTATTTAACTGAGGGTTGTGCACGGGGCAGCAAGCATCTTGAGGGAGGCAGGAACAATCTTTGGAAGGGGCGCCAGTTCGTCACTACCACTGTGCTAATGTGCCACAATGTTTTATACATGCTTCAATTTCTGTCATCATGAAAATGATATCAAGTATATATCTTACTATTTAAATTGTTCAGAGGTATAACATCATGAATGTAATGTATTCTGTGTCCTGTCGGCGTAAAAGAAAGCCCGTTTAAGAAGCACATACTGATTCACACACGTAAGAGTACATAGAATATAAAGCATTTAACATGCTAGTTTCGTTACGATGGGTTTTGAGAAACAATTAAACGATTTTAAGATGAGGTTTATGACGTTCTACTTTAATAACAAAATAAACTTTGTGATTAAAGTGGAAATTTCTACCTTTTTTTCACACTGTGTCCCAGTTTTTTTTTCTTTTCTCTGTACCCTAATATGCTTCCATATGACACTCAGACGGTGGGCTATGACTCGCCTTTTCACAGAGACTTTGATATCTGACCACTTCTTATTTATTTCGGGCACTGTGTGACTTTCTGAACTTTAACTTTCGAGTTTCTCCTCCACTGTCACTCAATCAACTTCCTTTTGTTATTTATATCACTGCTTAAACCAACAAACAGTAAATTTTTCCTTGCCTCTACTTTGTATTTGCTGAAATTCTTCCTTTTCCCCGTGTTTTTGCCATTGTTTTTTCATAGAACGCAAAACATGAGGGGCTATTTATATTGATTTGCATATTCAAAGAGGCATAATTCTGCGAGGAACCGGGGTGGAGCGACAGGCGTGTGCACGAGTGTTACTTTTCATGCTGACTGGGATTTATGGAGTGGAAGAACATGGAAGCTGGCGTACGCACAAATTTATGCACCTAGATTTTTTTTGTGCATACACACATTTCTGCTTTTGTCTGTATGCCATGTTTTAGTGTAAATTCCACGCACAACGTTATACATGAGGCCCCTGGTGATTTCAGTAAAATACTAGTATACTATATTTGTACGTAATTTTCAAACTGATTCATATACTTTTTAATTTTTTTTTAACAAACAACCAACATTAATAAATTATGCACTTTAACAATACATTACCTGTTTTACAAAAACACATAAGCCTTTGTCATGACACATAGTACCTAATAAGGAAATATTTACAGGCCAGAATTCAAGCAGTTGTTATATTACATGAGCATTGAGATAAGCAATCAACAGCTCTCATAAAGATTTAAGTCACATTGTCCTAACATTATATCCACTGCATAAGTAGATTAGAATACAGCTTCTTTTTCCCACTATCACTGACAAAACAGCACAAAATACTGACTTTAAAACATAAGTCAGTCAACTCTTGCTCTTTGAGCAAGTTAAGACACCTCCTCCCTTCCCCACACACACAAGCCACTCTTTAAAATCATACCAACATATAACATGTAATTTGTGCAGTGGTCAGCGTTGACGTTCACCACTTTAGACATACTTAATAAACAAGAAAGTAATATTTTACAAACTCCAGGCACTTGCATTTGTGGATAACTGACAGAAAAGGCTTCTTTCTGGCACACCTTCCAAATAATCTGTTAGCACAGAGATGCCATCTGATGGTGGTTCTGGAGACTTGATATTCCCAGGATTTTACTTTTTCTTGCAATTTCCCAACAGTGATCCTTGGAGATATTATTGCCTGTCTTACCATCCCTCTCACTGTACATAGGGGTAAAATAAACTTGGGTCCTCTTCCAGGCAAGTTTGTCACAATTCCAGTTGATGACCATTTTTTTTATTATTGCCCTGACTGTAGAAATGGGCATTTTCAGGCGAATAGCTTTTTTTTTTTTTTTTGTAGCCATCCCCTGAGTTATGAAGGGCAACACACTTCTCCCTCATTTGGATTGAGTGTTCTCTTTTCTTTGCCATAATGATGATTGGCTAAGGAAATTTGGTTCTGTGTCTCTTCATTTGTATCCCAGTTAATCAGGAAGTTGTTCATTATAGCTGGAAAGTTCCTTTACACTCCAATCCACTTAACAATGTCCAATTTAAATGGGAAACATGCTTAAGTTGCATTGTTTCACATTAATTTCCAAGAGTGCCACAATTGTGGCATATCTGTTTCTATTAAAAATATTTATTTCTTGATGAGGGCTCTGTTTTTCTTTGAATGAACTTGTTTCAATTAAAAGTCAGATGTTTCTCATTTTTTCAGTGCAAGATGACGGTTCTTCAGCAAACAGTAACTTTTTTCTAACACTTCTTACTAATTTTTACAAGAGGTGCCAATAGTAGTCAAGGGTGTTATATATATATATATATATATATATATATATATATATATATTTTATTTTGTGGTATATATATACACACACACACACACACATATATACATTTATTTTGTGGCACGCGGCTGGCATCCATGCCCCTACACTGTATCTTCAGGGGGAGCAGCCCTGGACAGTGCAATACCTTCCCCTGGACGCTAGATGGCCGCCCCCCTGGGTTGGAGAGGTGCTTTGGGCTCCCGCAGGGCTCCACGGGAGTTGGAGTTGGATGCAGCCCTGTTGGGTCCCGCAGGCACTGCCAGGGTGTGCTGTAGCTGGGACTCCTGCGGCCCTGTGGGTCACGTATGCACCACACCTGGAAGTGCAGCCGGAACAAAACAATCAAGCACCTTGAGCACTTCCAGGTGAATTATGAAAGGGGCCAGCAGCCACCACTCGAGGGCCAGAGTCGGGAGGTGGAGGACGAAGCTAGACGAGAGGAGTGGTGGTGCCAGAGGAGTGTTTGTCTTGAGTGCTTTGGGACTGTGTATTGCCTGTGGGGTTCATGGGGAAGACGTGCCCCACAGGTGAAGAAAAATAAAAGTCTTTGTGCTTTTACACATGCCTCAGTGTGAGTCTATGTCGGGTCGGGTGCAATATAGCGCCTTTTTACCACAATATATATATAAATCCCTTCTCCCCCCAGCTCCCAATTAGATGTCAAGCGGGGCCATAAGCCCAGTAAGAGGACTTGTGGGCTTATGTTCTGACAATTATTCCTTTAATACGAGATGTTCTTAATTGTTCTCTGAGATCCAGTGGTCTGTTTTGACAGTAGTAGTGATAGTTCTTTAATAGTGCTGAAACCACATTCTTTCATCCAACTCTTTTCATATAAGAAAATTAAAGTTAGAAATAAAAAATTGCAGTTTTAAGTTGTTTTTGCAATACTGTTCAATTGCAGGAAGGTTTTTTTCTACAATCATAAATTTCTATTACAAAGCTGACTACTACTGTTACTTTTGCAATCAAGGTACTGCACTAAAACCAATAATTTTATTTTAGAACAGATAAAAGATATAAAAGCAAGATTTATTCATTCTACAAATTGTAAAATTACCTACATATTTGTATTCAGTTACATTAAAACCAGGAAATGTGCCTGGCCTAGGTTACATCAGTTGTTATATAACCTTACTAGCAAAATACCTGCGCTTCGCAGCGGAGAAGTAGTGTGTTAAAGAGGTTATGTAAACATATATATACATAAACATATATACTTATATACATATCTACATATACACATATCTATATATATATATTATATATTATATATATACACATATACAAATTTACATATCTACATATATATACATATATATATATATATATATATATATATATATATATATATATATATATAGATAGATATATATAGATATAAATATATAGATATATAGATATAAATATAGACATACATATATACATACATACATTCACACACATATATATAGAGCAAAATACTCGCGCTTCACAGCGGCGAAGTACTGCTTTAAAATTTTAAATAATAAACTGAGGGAAATTATACCAATAATTATTTGTTAAGGATCTCTTTGTATACCATGTTGTCAGTTCACCCCTCCGCTTGTAATATGACCAAGTTGTGCGCTGAGCTTACTCTTGAGCATGCAACGTATACTTGGCCATGTGAAAAGCAAATCAAGAACAGCTGCGGAGCTCAGCTTGGAGCGAAATGAAGTGAATGAATTGAGGTGAATGGGAGGGGAGATGATCACGTGACTCCAACACCCGCCTTAACTCTCCATCCCTCCACAAACACACAAACACAGTCTCTCGGATCCCAACTCTCCTTTATATATATAGATAAATAGCAAAATACCCGCGCTTTGCAGCGGAGAAGTAGTGTGTTAAAGAGGTTATGAAAAAAAAAAAAGGAAACATTTTAAAAATAACGTAACATGATTGTCAATGTAATTGTGTTGTCATTGTTATGAGTGTTGCTGTCTTTTATATATATAATATACACACACACACACACACATAAAGATATATATACATATACATATATATACATATCTGCATATACACATATCTACATATACATACGTATATACACATCCACATAAACATATATATACATATACAAATCTACATATCTACATATATATATATATATATATATATATAGACATACATATATACATACATACATACACACACATATATATATATATATATATATATATATATATATATATATATATATATATATACTGTATATATACATATCTACTTATTGGCTCCTGTATTTAGGATATGGCAGGTTGGATAATGGACGGATGGACATTTGTATGCATATCCCCATTTGCCCGTTTTCGTTTTTTTTCTTTCTTCAGTAATATTTCAGTAAACCCGGAGCTTGTCAGTTCAAATTGTGGTACTGACACCACTGTGTGACCCTGAGGAAGTCACTTCACCTGCCTGTGCTGCAAAAAACAAAAGTAATGTAACAAATTGTACCTCAGATGTTGTAAGTTGGTGGAATAAAGGCATAAGTAAAATAGATAAATATGTATTATACACATAGGAAGTATTCATTTATTTTCAGTTAAGTCATCTGCAGCAAACTTTTATAAATGAGGGTTTCTGATTTTTAGATAGTGCAAACTGTTTCTTCTTCATTGACGTTTTCTCTTGGAGAGCTTTTTTCATTTCATTGAAAATGAAAGCAGCAGCTGCCAAAATATGTAGCTTTCTTATTAATTTTTCAACATTGTGTAAAATAAATGTATAAAGTAACATAAAAGGTTTAAATACTGGTTATTCTTTTACACTAAAATATTACTACAGAGATACAAAAAAAGTAAAATGGATATGTTCTTTTTCTTTAAGGAGATTAAATATTACTGAAGAAAGAAAAAAAAAATTAAACAGCCAAATGGGGCTATGCATACGAACTTAAAAGGTTTAAATAAAACAGAAATATATATTTTATTTTTACTTGCTTAACTTGTGGAGGGTGTATCCTGTAGCAAAGCCCTAACTTTTTTCGTGAAAGCCCATTTCAGTCAATAAGTCTTATGTGTGTATTTATGTATGTGTGTATATATATGTAGATGTGTATATGTAGATATGTATATATATGTATATGTATATAAATGTTTATGTGTGTGTGTATATTATATATATATAATATATATATATATATATATATATATATATATATATATATATAAAAGACAGCAACACTTATAACAATGACAACACAATTACATTGACAATCATGTTACGTTATTTTTAAAATGTTTCCTTTTTTTTTCATAGCCTCTTTAATACACTACTTCTCCGCTGCGAAGCGTGGGTTTTTTGCTAGTATATATATATATATATATATATCTATAATAATAAAAGGCAAAGCCCTCACTGACTGACTGACTGACTCACTCACTCACTCACTCACTCACTGACTGACTGACTGACTCATCACTAATTCTCCAACTTCCCGTGTAGGTGGAAGGCTGAAATTTGGCAGGCTCATTCCTTACAGCTTACTTACAAAAGTTAGGCAGGTTTCATTTCAAATTAATACGCGTAATGGTCATAACTGGAACCTCTTTTTTGTCCATATACTGTAATGGAAGGCAGCAAGATGGCCGTAGGAGACTGAGTTGCGTGTCGCGTCATCACGCCTCCCACGTAATCACGTGAACTGACTGTGAACTCAGTACGTAGAAAAGAAGGAGGAGCCCCAAAGAGCGCTGAAGAAAACACTCATTACACAATTGACAAGGCAGCGAAACAATAAGAAGCGAGTGAGTGACGCATACAAGCATCTTCATAAGACACGAGGTATAAAAAAGCACGGTGTAAACCGTAAGTCTAAATTTACTTTATAGAAACGCTCCCGCTGCCGTTTGCAATACCATATTCGCGAGATACAAGTTTAATGAGAAGACACGAGGTATAAAAAAGCACGGTATAAACCTAACCTTAAATTAACTTTATAGAAACGCTCCCGCTGCCGTTTGCAATGCCATATTCGCGAGATACAAGTTTAATGAGAAGACACGAGGTATAAACGACAGTTTGCATCACTTTGTAACAGAGTTAAAATTTCTGTAGCGAGAAACTTTTAACTGCCGGGTCTTAGCTAACATTAAATAAACCCGTGGACATCGCAACATCACACAAGAGAGCGGCTCACGTGAAGTGACTGAACGCAGCAGGAGTGATCACTTCCATGAATCAAACCTGTTCAAAAAACACATTACACAATTGATAAAGTAGGAAAAGAATATGAAACAAAGCACGGTATAAACCGTAACTTCAAATTAAGTTTATAGAAACGCTGCCGTTTGCAATACCATATTCGCCCCTGCGAAGCGCGGTGATTTTGCTATATATATTAAACTATTTCAACCATTGTATGATCTGCTTCTCGCAACTGAAAGAGGGCACCGTGGCAGAAGTTAGCCGACTTGCTCACCAACCACAAGCGTTACCTGGTAGGTAACCACCCATACAATCAGATTGTGAATCAGACTACGAATGCCTGCAATGTAATTACCCCGATCTACATGCTGTCAAATGAACGAACCACACGCCGTAGCACAACGTTAGGGGCTTCGCCTCTACGTCCGAGGATCGATTCCCGTAAGGGAGTGCAGTGACTGTGTACTCCCACAATTATGGCGAAACACGTGTCGCATACTATGCATCTTCAAAGCACGGTGTAAACAGTAAGTTTAAATTGAGTTTATAGAAACGCTCCCGCTGCAGTTTGCAATACCATATTAGATGACTTTGTAACAGAGTTAAAATTGCTGGAGCGATAAATTTTTAACTGCCGGGTCATGTCGCGTGTTCTTGGGTAGGTACACCAAAAAATGTATACATTTATGCATGTAATGGGCAAACAAAAAATGTACTATACCCGAAAGCACTACAGTAGTACTCAATGTATCTTTACTTCTTAAATGTTAATGTTTTACTGTTTAATAATTTATACGCTTCTTATATGTTATTCAGATTCTTTTATCAAAATACCAGTAACAGCGCACTGCACGATAACGTGGAGTGAATATACTTGACATGACCATTCATAGTATTTATCCTCTTTCTCTGTACGTTTACCATTCGTTTGCTCAGAGGTTGATGACCTTGCTGCTTAATGAGCAGCTCTTCACCCTAGCGTCCCGCTGCTTCTCTTCTTTCGTCGGCATCTTTTCCCGTTAAAACTGATTTTTTTTAAAACTTAGTATGTTTTCTTTAATTTTTCAGTTAAGCTGGCACTTAAGTCTTCAATCTGCCTCAAGAATGATTAGCGGAGGTGGTAGACAATGAAAACGTCAGCCGTACGCATCCGCCACGCACGCACTGGTGCGCGCAGCTGTGAGTTGACTCTACAATAAAATAAAATAAAGATAAAAAGAGCAATAACTTGCAGCACCGCTATTCAATTACACTTGCCTAACGCCTCTCCTAAGGGGAAATACTGTGGGATCTGGGCATCCGTCAAAGCGGCAATCACAAGCCCGATTAGAAAGCGGGAAGCTGTGATTTGTCCTCTCCCTCCCATGTAACAATCGCAGCCCGTGTTGCAACGCACTATGTATGTATATGTATATATGTGTATGTGTGTGTATATGTATGTGTATATATATATATATATATATTTGTTCATATGTGTGGGAAAGCGAATAGTAGACGTGACGTAGTATATGTGTACCAAATTTCAAGTCAATAGGTGAAACGGTTTGCGAGCTACAGGTGATTTAAAATCCTGGACAGACAAATATGATAATGATGTTAATGTTGTTTATATTGATTTCTATGTTATTGTAAGTGCCCTTTAGTTGTGGAAAAATAAATTTGGCAATTAAACTTATTTTATACATACATTTTATTTTTTTCTCTTGCACTCAGTGAGCGAATCCACTGGGTAATCAGCTATATATATATATATATATATATATATATATATATATATATATATATATATATATATGTATATATATATGTATATAGATAGATATGTATATATATATGTATATAGATAGATATGTATGTATGTGTATATATATATATATATAGATAGATAGATATATGTGTATGTATGTAGATAGATATGTATGTATATGTATATATGTGTATATATATGTAGATATACAAATATGTATATGTATATATGTGTATATATATGTAGATATACAAATAAGTATATGTATATATGTGTATATATATATGTAGATATACAAATATGTATATGTATATATGTGTCTGTATGTGTATATATATGTTGATATATGTATATATATATGTGGATGTGTATATGTATATATATATATGTATATATGTTTATGTATATATATGTTTACATAACCTCTTTAACACACTACTTCTCCGCTGCGAAGCGCGGGTATTTTGCTAGTATATATATATATATATATATATATATATATATATATATATGTACATATATATATATATATATATATATATATATATATATATATATATATATTCATACATATACACACATACATGCAGTTTCAATAACATAGAAATCAATATAAACATTAACATCATTATCATATGAGAATATGAAGTAATATATAAGAAGCACATTTCATATAAATATAAATTATTAAACAGTAAAATCTTCTTCTGTAATTTGCTACCGTGGCAATTTGTGTGTCTGTCCAGGATTTTAAATCACCTGTAGCTCGCAAACCGTTTCACCTATTGACTTGAAATCTGGTACACATATAGTACGTCACGTCTACTATCCGCTTTATGGGTGATGATTGTATTACTCTTTTTATCTTTATTTTATTTTATTGTAGAATCAACTCCTATCTGCGCACACCAGGGCGGCCGTGGGCGGATGCGTATGGTGTATTCACTCCATGTTATCGTGCATTGCGCTGTCACTGGTATTTTGATAAAAGAATTTGAACAACATATAAGAAGCGTATAAATTATTAAACAGTAAAACATTAACATTTAAGAAGTAAAGTTAGATTAAGTACTACTGCAGTGCCTTCGGGTATACCTCATTTTTTGTTTGACCATTACATGCTTAAATGCATACATTTTTTGGTGTACCTACCCGAGAACACGCGACATATAACCGAGCGTGGGAGAAGCATGGATTTTAAACACGCGTTGAGTTCATCTGCTGGTCTCCCTCGTGGAATAACTGGTAATGTTTGACTAAAATCTACAGCGAGTAAAACGACATTACCTCCTATTTTTTTTTTTACGATCTCTGAGGTCTTGCTTTTTTCGGTTCAAGGCTTCATAAGCTCTTTTATGTTGTATGGTGTACTTATCCCAAACCATCATCTTTGAATGTTGCAAGACTTTCGCCTTGTATGTAGATCGGGGTAATTACATTCATTGCATTCCTAGTCTGAATCACAATCTGATTGTATGGGTGGTTACCTGGCACTGTAGGATTGCCACCCATCCTTTAAAATACGGAATCGTGCCGCATTTGAGAATGAAATTGCGCGTCCCGTTTTGAATGAATACGGGACGGGATTTGTCCCGTATTTTTTTTATCATTTTTTTTTAAAGCAGCGTCTCATGCAAATCATCCCACACGCATTTTATGAAGATGCCTCCTTTCCTACTTTTGATTGGGTAATACTTGATGTCATCGTTAGTTTGATTGGTCTTTTTAACTGTCCAGTGTGGAGGGCGGGTCTTTTAAGTAGAGTCTGCAAACTGTTGGCACTGAGATGTGGCGTCAGCGCCAGAGTTGAAGCCCCTAACGTTGCGGTCAGCAAGTCGACTAACATCCGCCATGTGCCGTCTTTCAGTTGCGAGAAGCAGATCATAGAATGGTTGAAACTGTTGCCCCTAACGTTGCGCCACGGCGTGTGGTTCGTTTATACCTCGTGTCTTCTCATTAAACTTTTATCTCGCGAATATGTTATTGCAATCCGCAGCGGGAGCGTTTCTATAAACTTAATTTAAACTTACGTTTTACACCGTGCTTTGTTTCCCTTATGAACATGCTTGTATGCTTCACTCGCTCCCTTCTCAATTGTTTAATTAATTTTTTGCTCTTCGCTGTTTGCGGCTCTTCCTTCATTTCCCCCTACTTCGTTCTTTTATCTCGCGAATATGTTATTGCAATCCTTAACGGGAGCGTTTCAATAAACTGATTGAAAATAGTTTTGCATTTACCTTTTTAGTAAAAGGCGAGCTTTTAAGCCTGAGAAATCACCCCGTAAATGCACACGTTTAATTGCACATGTGTTAATATGTATGGTTACACAGTATTAAAAGACAGTGAACAACGTCAGTTACCTTTGTTCCCGCGTTTGATAAAAGGCGAGCTTTTAAGCCTGAGAAATCACCCCGTAAATGCACACGTTTAATTGCACATGTGTTAATATGTATGCTTACACAGTATTAAAAGACAGTCAAAAATTAACGTCATTTACCTTCGTTCCCGCGTTTGACTCGTGCTGTAAATCTCTTCCTTGTTTTTAGTTCATGTGATTACGTAGGAGGCGTGATGACGCGATACGTGACTCCGCCTCCTCCATTACAGTATATGGACAAAAAATATGTTCCAGTTATGACCATTACGCGTAGAATTTCAAAATGAAACCTGCCTAACTTTTGTAAGTAAGCTGTAAGGAATGAGCCTGCCAAATTTCAGCCTTCCACCTACACGGGAAGTTCGAGAATTAGTGATGAGTGAGTCAGTCAGTCAGTGAGTCAGTGAGGGCTTTGCCTTTTATTAATATGTATAGATAAGCAAGTGCAGAACAAGTTATTGCACCTCATTCTGAAGCTGTTTCAAACTGCAGAAGATTGGTACCCAAGAGTAATGAACTAAATTATATTCAATTTTTACTTTCATTTGCTCTAAATTCAGTATTAGTAAAGTGATTGAGCAGATTGTATTGAAAATACCTAGTTTAGAGATTATACCCGTCTTAGGCTGGATTTATACTTCACGCGACGCATGCTGCAGCGGACGCTCCTGTTATGCAAGCGTTGTACTGTTTATACTTGCGTGCGTACTTTACGTAAATCTGGAGGAATCCACCAGGTGGCAGTGCGAGATATTAGCACGATGAGAACAGGTTTGGCTTCGCTGTGTTGTGAATTGCCTGGAACACCCATTAAATTCCGATGACACCTTACCGCAATATCTCTGAAAAGAATGTTTAATGATTAAATCCATCAGTCCAGGGATTTGTCCATTTCAACTAGCATTGGGCACGAGGCTGAAAAAATCCCTGGACAAGGCATCAGCTCATCGCAAGGTGAATGCAAGCACACACATACACGCTGGCGTCATTTTAGTGTAACCAAATCTGCATATCTTTGGAAGGAAACCGGAGCACATTGTGGAAACCCAGCAGGAAAATGTAAACTCCAGGCAGGGAATATCAGCGACGTGACTCCCTGCAAGACAGCAGCGCTAATGCTCCGCCACCGTGTCACCCCCTTGTGTGTAATTAACAGTATTCATTATTTAAACGAAATTACAGTTTTATTTGTAAAATGTAACATACATACTTCAATGCATTTCATCATGAAAGTGATATCAAGTATAAATCTGAGGATTCTAAATTTGCAGAAAGTTAATATGGATAAGGAATATCATACATTTAATGTGCTCAGTATGGCGATCTATTGCTGTTTGCCGCTGCTGTCAGTACCGGATGAAGCCCTAGAAAAAAAGATGGCACAGAAGACGATATGTGAGACTTTTAAAATGTATCGTGTCATTACGATCGGGAATATGCAACGCTTGAATATAAAAGCACCACGAATGCATCTGTATGTCGGCATTTTACTTCACCACTTCGAACCATTCATCAAACATCAAAGCGTGCACACCGATCTCGTAGGATCCGCAAAGCGGCTTTCTGTCACATGTAGATAGTAAACAGAGACTCTGATGTCACATTCCAACTATTAGCACACTGCGCCCCCCGACTTTTTGCTGGTACTGCAACTCACACACGTCGCGTTAATTTCTGAGGACCTGCTCAGAGGACACATCAAATGAATGCCGGAAACGTGTGGCAGCCATGATGCGGGCGCGTACTCGTTCTGAGCATGATGTATAAATGAGCCCTTAGGCCATCATCCCTATAGAGTAGAAACAACTGTTGAGATTGCCCAGTTCGTAATTGGCAAGATTTTGTCATAGGTGTAAAGTAATAATTCTTTATGATTTTTTTTACTCAATTTTTATTGATGTCAAAACAAATAGTAAGGCAACAAGAAATGAAAAAAGACAATTTCATGTATAGATTTTGAAGAAATCCCCCCACCACCACCACTGACACCAACGTAACACCCACCCCACCCCGGAGCTAAAATGTACATTACAGTATACTTCCATTGGTGATACATGTAAAATCATACACTTGTCTTGTAAACAGAAAAGATATTACTTTTTACAGTTAACCACTGGGAGTGGGATCTCACTGCAAAGTAAAATTCTATTATATGAACAAGCCTACAGATTATTTACTGTTTAGCCATATCTGCTGTATAAGAAGTTTGAAGGTTGAATTTCGGGTTTAATTTAGAATTTATTCAATTCTTGTACAATTTTCTTCTGAATTGCAGTCTTCAAGTAAGATCTACAGTAAGTTCAAGGAAAAAAGTACTACATCCATGAGTAAAATGGAGAATTGATTGAACTTGCCACATACTGTTTTAGGAATCTATGATGTTAATAAAGTATGGTTTTCTTAATGTATGGTTTGGTTATTGCTTTTGGCTGTTTGCTTCATGTATGGGAACAGCAATAAGTTAAGGCTCCCATTCAGCTCTATAAGGGAGGAATTCATTGCTACATGAGCACATGAACATCTGCGGTACTCGGGGTCTAAGGACATTAAAGTATCTGAAGCAGGCATCATTGTGAGGACAGGGAGGAAGTGTAAAGCAGCTGAGCTCAGGAGAAGCACAAGGCTTTTATCGGGAGTGTGGTACAAGGTAGAGCAGGACTTGGAAGCTCAACACTAGCCTGAATAATTATAACATCACCAATGAGAAGGAAAGGTGGAGGCTAGCGCAGGAGGAGGTGCGCGCTTCAGTGGAGGAAGAACGAGCAAGTAGAGTCTTGACAATGTGGAAATAGGGTGCCTAGCTGAAGTAGTAGGAATAGGTAATGGAGCAGAAGTTCACCTGACAGGACATCTGATTCAGTTCTTGATTCAGGGGGTGTATGATGTCCTCACTAGCCCATCCAACCTGTTTGCATGGGGCAGGTAGAAATTCTGGCATGCCCCCTATTTCTTAAAATGGGCACCCTCGAGCACATCCTGAGGGACCACAAAATGCCACAGGGACACAGGCTGAGACTTGCTCAACTTCGTTCAGGTCACCTGGGAAAGGGTGTCTATTATAAGACCCAAAACAATATTGACGATGTGTCCAAGTCTGTGAATCAGTGGATATATGATTAACAGCTGTATTGTATATTTTTCCTTTAGTCTTACTGCATGCAGTTTCTTTTTTCTGATATTTTTCTTTATTAAATTTTAATGATTGATACAGAGAGAGTAAATAAACCTATTAACTAACCATCTTATTTGAACCTGAAGAAAATTTCATAAGTTGCAACAGGAATGATGTAAACCAGAATAATGATGACAACAATCAAAATATCAACTCTGCCCTTCAGAGAGTAAAAGATGAACTATAATAAGACACAACACCAGTTTAATTTTTCATCTATTGCTTTTAGATTTTATCATGACTGTCATTTATGGTTCAGCAGTTATTCAATGGATTTGCTTTTTGTGCTGCTTTGACCAAAAAGTAATCAAAATTATTTTCATGTACTGGACTATTCTAACATCTGTGTTTGGGATGTTTGTCTCTTTATGTATGTTTGCATTTATTTATTTGCTGGACACTTACTCATCAACAACAGATAACAGAATACATTTAAAAATATTTGAGATCTCTTGCCCCACATTAACTTTTAGCATTCTTCACGCATCTTTCTTCTGTATCCTTTTGGGTCTGAACCTCTCTTGAGCATGTTCTCGTAGTGTCTGGTTTTCCAAGTCTTTTATTTTGAGGTTCCATTCTCTCATCTTGTATGCCTCTTTTACTTTCTGTCTTTAAAGTCGAATCTCAGTGTACCTCTGACAAGAGACCAGGCACCCCAACACATAAGCAGATCATAGCGTAATAGCGTTTTATTTTATATTAGATTTATTTATCTTCAACACTAGGCTTCTGCAAAAATATTTTCTGCTTCTATTCCTCTAAAACTATTTATTTGTTTGGTCTTTTTCTTAGGTATTAATGAGGTATCGTAATTCCATTTGCATCATATTGCAGATATATAGTACATGTGTTCATTATGTATCTGGAACAATACTAATGCACCACACTCAAAGTAAACTATCTTTTTGCTGCTTTTTAGGTGTCCGATATTGGCAATGATCCTCAACTAATTGCACTGAAGGCCAGAATTCATTTAAAGAGGGGACAAATTGATCAAGCATTACAGGTGACATTCCACTTCCTTTGTATTAGATTCTTGAAACCTACATCTTGTCATTTCTTCCTGCAGTGCATTTTGGTTGTGTTGGTTAGCTTGGACTCAAAAAGAGGTGTGGATAATTGTCCTCATGTTTAAAAAAAATTGGTATGTGCATTCAGAATTTGTTAAATAACTCGGAAGTGACTAACCCATACAAGAAACCCATTATGGGAACTGTTTCTTTGACAACTTGGTATTTTGCCTTTAATCACAAAACATGAAGTTTTTTCCTGACTGATGTATTATGTCTATATGTACATATTAGGGAAAGAGTAATAGAGTTAGTAAAGAGGAGTCAGAGTAATGGGAACCTTACATTGTCCATGCATGTTAATTGGGTTTAGTGATGATAATGTACATTTTAAAACACATACACCCAAATTAAAAAAACAAAGATGAAGATGTGTAATAAAACACCAGAGAGAGAGAGAGAGAAATTGCTTTCCCAAGTCTCGAGTCTAAGGTAAAGCACATTATGAGACAACTGTTTTGAGAGTGAAGGTGAAACAGGAGACACAGAAGGGAATGATGTACAGTAAATGCCAAAAAGGTTAACAAAAAATATATGAGGTAAGAAGGCCTCTCACTAATTTTGTCAAAAAATAATTTATTTCTGAATAGATCACAAGAGGCTATTGATAAGGATTTTATTCACATCTGTTCCTTTATGTCAGGTGGTGTTCAATTTTTTTCATGTTGCTTCACTGTACGTAATATGGTCAGCCATTACCCAGAGTTGTGGGTTTACTAACTCAAAGGATTTTTTTCACCCTGTAGCCAATAGGAGTTTTGCAAGAATTATACTCAGATCTTAGATACTGTTGAGACAGTGGAATAGCAGTTAAAAATTAAATGGCAATGGAATGCGATAAGAACATAAATAAAAAGTAGTACTTGTTTGAGTGGTCAAAATTTGTCGTTTTTATAAATGGTGCATCATCAAAATGTTATAGGAGAGGAGATGATTTCCAGTGTTAATAGCACATTAGGTATAAGTTAATTAGTATTTTTGCATACCACACAGTACTGATCAGATAGTTAAGTGAGTAACAGAACTGATAAAGATGTAGGGAGGATAGTCACACAACTGACATTGATAAAAGGGACCTAAACAGGAGAGATGAATTTGTAACTAAGTAGAAAAAGACCAAATATGAATGTAATTAGCATGCTGAAAACATCTCCTACAGGTCTAATACCTATTAGAAACCAAGAGGAATAGAAACATGTACGGCTCCTCATAATCAGAGAATATTTTATGCAAATGTAGTTTGGTTTTGCAGTTTTGGAACTGTTCCCAATCATTGTTACTTTCTCATATACACAGTATATGAAATACATAGAGAATGTGTAGAGATTGTGAAAAAATTAGAACTCGAGATTTTGATGAATCTTGACGTTTTAGACCTTCCTGAGTCTGAAAATGCCATTTTTTGAAATGATGTCTGTCTGTGTGTAAACATGATAACTTGAAAACACTTTGACTCAGGTCAATGAAGATTTTGCACACCTGCTTTATATAAAAAAAAAGTAATCCTATCAACTCTTGGGCCTCTTCCAGCAACCGGAACTGGTACTTCAATTGAATACTTTCGCAAATTTAACTATGGTTATAATTACAGATAGATGATTCAGATTTTGTGTAGATATTTATAATGATAAAAAGCAAACAGATATGAAATTTGAGAAAAATTACTCAACTAGAAGTAGTATTTTATTTAAACAATCATCTGAATTTTTTGTATCATGGAAATATAAATGTGTACACGATATTAAAAACTATATTCAATATAATGCATATTCTTTCAATAACTATTAATTTTATTTTAATCTATACATCATCAGTTTAATAATAAACATTGAACATGCCATGTAAATACAAAGATTTAATAGCAACAATAAGCTGCTACGTCCCCTTCGTGTTCTTGGTAATACATTTAATTTTATGATTTTTTTTTTTTTCTGCCATCATTATCCTAATTAAATATAGCTAAATGCAGTTTTACCTGTAGCAATTTATCACAACAAATATTATATAATACTAACAATTTCTATATTTTTAGGTGACTATAACTCTTTTTACTTTGCACATAATCTAGACTTGCAGAACCTAAGAAAATTATTTTGTTCTATTAGCTAATTGACATGAATATTTTATTGGTATGTACAACAAATGTATTTGAATTTTTCCTTGATTATCTTTATTGCAGTACAGTAATTGGAAGAACACATTCTAATTTTAATAAATAATTTATTGCTAAATCAACATATTAATGCTCATATGGGAGCCCACATAAAGCACTGGAAATGTTGACATAAATTTAAATGATTTGATAACTTTGATATTCAAATGTTTGCTGTTAGTTACTGGCTCAAAAGACAAGCGTAACATATATAAAGATCAGTATTGCTGTTATAATCCAAGCCAAGATGTACTGAAAAGTATAAGCATGCTAATTGGTTATTTTGGTCAACCTTCCGCTGATTAGCAAAGGTGTGAATTTTGAGATAATTTGAGATTATTTTTAGTTATAGTACCATACTAAATTTGAAATGTGAAAACAAGCAGGTACTGAGCATTTTCTTTTCAGGTTTACTGTCACTAGAAGTAAGGTTTAAATATATAAAGCTTTTTGCTGTTACATTGTAAAAATATGAATCTGTACATTAAAAAAATTGTACTTTTGGTTGCATTTGCAGATGACAGCCAGTCTCTTGGTTTCCCATCCAGATATTGCTGAAGTATATGCCTTGAGGGGTAATATTCATTTCCAGCAACAGGAATATCAGCTGGCTGAAAAACAGTAATACAGCTTTGTTTTTCTTGCATAGTTTAATCTTTACTGTATTTGTTTTACATTATATTTTTTCTCTAGATAAGATAAAAATATTAACAGAATCACAGTTAAATTTAGTGACATCTAATGTTACATTTTATAGCGAACTAAAGAAAAAGTAAAAAAGTTAAAAATACCAGCTCTTATTTTTATCCTTGGGTTTGTTAATTCTTGCTGCTTTGAGTATTTTTCCATTAATATGAAATACTGTATATAGCATGAGCAGACAAACTCACTGGATAATTTTGTGTACTTTAATGGTATTGACAGAGCAAGTAAATGAAGTGCCAGGAGTTAAATAGTGAGCTTCAATACCTTCAAAATTTACTCAAACCCCTTCACTTTTTACACATTTTGTTATGTTTCAGCCTTATGCTAAAATAATTTACATTCATTTTTTCCCTCATCAAGCAGCACTCAATACTCCTTAATGGCAACATGAAGACAGGATTTTACAGTTTTTCTTAAATTAGTAAAATTAAAAACGGAACTTAAATATTGACACAAGTATTCAGACCCTTTACTCAGTACTTAGTTGAAGCACCTTTGGCAGCGGTCACAGCCTAGAGTCTTCTTAATTATGACTCAACATGAATTGTATACCTGAATTTGGATATTTTCAGCCACTCTTTTATACAGATCCTCTCAAGCTCTGCCAGGTTGAATGGAAGTTGTTAGTGGACAGCTGTTTTCAGGGCATTATCCTGTTGGACGTTGACCCTTCAGCCTAGAGCTCTCTGGAGCAGCTTTTATTAAAGGATAAGTTTGGTATTTTTCAGGTACAAGTATAAATATGGTGTGTATATACATATACAATATTTATACTTTTTTTTTTTTTTTTTACAAAGTTAAGCACTTTCTATACATTTTAAAAAAATATCTTGTTTGCTCTGGTGCCTTACAATGGAGGGTACAGGACATGGAGGAAAATCTTAAAAATTTCTAATTGCATTCTTTTTTACTCCAAGACAGTTGTCAAAAATTGATCCACGGCTCCCACGTTTCCAATGCATGTTTGTGACAACAAAAGGGATCTGGAAATAATTATCACAATAATTGTCACAATCACTCCTAACCCATTAACAGCTATGTTTGGTGCAATCCCAGATGGGTTAAAGTGTAGAAGAACAAACAAATTGTAATTGCCTTTATCTCACTACTAACATGTAGACTTATATTACTCAACTGGAAGAATCCCAACCCACCACCTTTAAGTCAGTGGGTAATTGATGTTCTATACTGTACTATCTGAAATTGGAAAAAAGTCAAATTCTGATTCATAGGATCTGTTCAAAACTTTTTCTTTTTAAGT
Organism: Erpetoichthys calabaricus; assembly: GCF_900747795.2. Taxonomy (NCBI): domain Eukaryota; kingdom Metazoa; phylum Chordata; class Cladistia; order Polypteriformes; family Polypteridae; genus Erpetoichthys; species Erpetoichthys calabaricus. The sequence goes on from NC_041400.2 coordinate 48,761,799, forward strand.
ATGGCAGAATCTATCACTTTAGAATATTTTTTTATATTGGGGAAAAGGATACTCTTTCTTCCTTGCTGCTTCAAAGATTTGCTGGCTCTCCTCTCTTTCTTTTGGGTTAGGGTTGAATTTTGGTTTTGTTGAGTTTGATAAATTTGCAAAAATTCCTATAATTCTGTGTTTGCATTGTCAATCTGGGGATTTGAGTGTTGTTTCATGTGGAAAAAAATTAATTAAAATGATTTTAGCATACAGGTGCAACATAAAATGTGAAAAAAGTGTTGTGAAAAGTGAACTGAATACTTTCTAAAGGCATGGTATATTAATTTTAACAACAAAACTTACTTGATATGATGATTTATTTATCTCTAAATGATTTTGGATTGCCACAATATCCACTCAAATTCCCCAATTATATTATAAAACTATTTTTCCCCATATGGTCTATGGAGAAGAAAGTTCCAGTTACTATACTTGCATGACAGGGAGGAAAATACACAGATTTGGTGTAAAGTACACAATAGGTACTTCCCCAAGCAATGTTAAACTTGCACATACCTACCTGTGTGCATATGTGTGCATGTGTACATGCCACAAGTACTACATCTGAAAGACTGTACAGTACAGTGGGTAATATTTGAACTCTCTGCAGTTTTTTCTTAAAACCAGAAATGATCAATAGACCATTTTTTTTCAAAGAACACTTAAAATAACGTCAAATTCATAACCTATCCATTTAACTTAAGAGTCTTGCTCTAGGCCGTAATAAAATTGTTCACTTATTTTGCTTGCCTGCCTGCAGGGAAAAACCTGAGGGTTGATGGTAGAATTGTCACTCCAGCCACTATAAAAAACCTCACACTGTTTCCATTCCATCTGAACTAGTGTGGTGCTGAGGTGTCACCAATGGCTGCACTCGGGTCCTAATCTGGGATCCTGAATTGGTTCGTCATGTGGTGGGGGCGGCAATGCGCTGAATCAGTGTGTGCTCCTAACCTCTCTCTCTCTCTCAGCTTGCCTGCTGAGTGTTGTATTCAGTCAAATTAATGCTGTTTTTTTGACTTATGCCTTAGATTATATTGGACTATTGATGTTTTTTTAACAAATGCCACAAGCAAAAAAGCCTATTCAAAATTAATTGTTTCATAAATATAATTGGTACCCTGTCAGATTAAAAGCCATTAAGATTCATTCCAGTCACACAAAAATGTTGTATAATGATGCTCGACTATACCACTTGGTGGCAGAAAGTGGCATTTTTATTTTTAGTAAGCTGTTTAGCCCTGCTTTAAATGATTACATTGGTAATCATCATTTTTTTCATAAAGGGAATTTATCAACAATATTAACTCAGTATCACTGAAGTCTATTTAACACTATCCTTCACACTCTTCTGACATATTTTTCTATGGTTTTGGCCTATTTATGATATCACCATCTTAACACTGTAGTTTTCTGCTGTCAGTCCATACTGTATAATCTGTATTTATAATGTCTATTAATTTTCACTAAGATCATGTTGAGTGCTACTTAATAATAGAGAAATTAGTTTTCATCATTGCCTTTTTTGGCTTCCCTCCCTATCTTTATGGTGATTTTCATCTATAAAATACATAATGGCCAACATGTTTTGTAATATACTATAAAATATGTTGTTATAGACTTTTTTTTCTTCATCCAGTTTCCATTTACATTAAGTAATGCCGAAATGATTCCATTTACATTGCAGCTTGTGCCTTAAGAAGGGGGCAAGTGATCCCTATTTAATCTCCCTTTAATAACTGCGGTCAAAATATTAAGACAAGAGAAGTGTGGTACAAAAGAAAGGATATATTTAACTTGCTTTAAAATGCAGCTTTCACTCCTAATATATATTGCAGTATAGTTATTTGTATATATACAAATACAGCTAAAGAGAAGCAATTGGAAAAGTGCAGTTCTCTTTTTAGTTCGTCAGTGGGACCTTTGACAAATCTGTAGTTCCATTTTTCAGTGGAGTGAAGGCTTTGGCATAGAGTCAGCGTCACATCTGTGCTGACTGGGCTTCTTTTTTTTAGGCATTCTAAGAGGCCTTATATGTGCTCACTTTCCACTGACCAATGTGATTACTACCAATATAGCACATTTGCATGTGCTATGTATGGATTAGGTTCTGTAGGACACCAGTATAGCGCAGTCTTAAGGTCTACCTAGAAAAATATATGTATGCTAAACATAAAAAAGGCTCCAGAATCACAGTATCAAATACTTATTTTTCATCTCTTCTACTCCTCTGACCTGGGAAGAAAGCTTCCCTGTTTTAATAATGTTCTGTTGACCCAGACATGCTTCCTGGGTGCAATATTGTGATGTCAGAAATACTCCTGGGTCCGGCATAAAACAAGTTGCTCCTCCTCACTCAGGAGAGTTGGAGTTGGGAGAAATTGAAGACAAGGCTCACCCTCTGGAGGAAAAGTGAGAAACAAAAAATATTTATTTGAACATGCAACTTGTGTATGGTATGCCCTCTAGCAGTTTCTGTCTTTCTTTCTACATATATACAGTATGTGTGTGTATTATATAATTATAGTATAATTTTGCATTACTATGATATTTGATCTCATCTTCTCATGCATGACATTAAAGGGAACCTGCTTATCCTCACTAAAGTACAAATTGTAGAGGGAGCACATTTTATTTTAATGTGAGAATTGTTCAAGAACATGAGATTATAAGCAAATATTTCTACTTTAGCAGTAGCATGGCACAACTTGTAGTATATACTGTATATATGTTATTACATTTGAAACAAATCTTAATGAAATCAACCAGTTCATCATTTCTTTTGTGGAATTATTTTGTATTCAACATTGTCAGCTAATAAATTTCAAAGGTATACATCAGTTGTGACATTTTCTTTTTTCCCCTCGTGACTTAAAATTGTGAGTCACAGTGTACTCAGAATCATGATATATTCCAGTATCTACTGTAATAAGTTAGTAACATGGTTCTGTTTTAAAAAATACAAAGTTTATGCTTTGGCTTATTTTGTGCAGTAAACATATTTTTGCTGTATTCTTAAAGGTTTCAGAAAGCCATTCAGCTGGACCCTTCTTCTGGAAATTACCATTATTTTCTTGGCATGGTTTACTGGTACATGGGGGAAGAAACAAGAAGAGATAAGACCAAAGCTCAGACCCATCTGCTTAAAGTAAGTTCATAAATGCCTCACTGATGAATGTTTGAAGACACAACTTTTTTCTGAGAGCTGTTTTTCCTTTTTTAAAAATCAATTCTATTTTCACTTTATCAACATTGGTTTTAAGAAACTCTTATGTTTCATTGTCCATTTTATGCAGACTGCATATATCTGTATTTTACTAAGCAGCTTTGCTTGCATCTTGAACATATACTTTAGTACTGCTTTCTTCTGAAAAGTACTGTATAGAGAAAAGTATTTCTCAGTCTTAAGTTGTTTTGGCATTGTGGTTAGATATGCCACTGTTTTTGAGTCTTTTGGACATTCTGGAGCTATTTCACTCCTCCTAATGAGACTTGACCTCCAAGGCAAAGATCTGTCCATACAAATTTAAATTAATATAAATTAATAATTTTTGATGAATGCATACTATTTGAGTCACTGATGACAGGTTGAAATTAGCCTTTAGCTACATTGTGAACAAGTAATTTAACTATGAATGATGTACCAGAAATTTTTAATAGATATTTATAGTTGTGCGCACATTACTAATTTCTAAAAATAATATACAGATAATAAATAAAAATGCACATCTTCTTTCTGTATCTCCTGTGACTGAGAGACAAGACAGTACCTTAACCTGCAAATTGATTGTTCCTATAAACAACTCCTGCTTTCAGTATAGAAGTAAATGTACAACAAAGTGTTGATATCTCTAGTATTACTCTGTATGTCCCATTTAAGAAAGAGTGCACTTTTTTTCAGGAATACAACCAAAGAAAAGATAATTACTGTAGATACTCGCGTATAAGTCGAAAAATTTATGCCTTAAAATTCATTCAAAAAAACAAGGTCGACTTATCCGCGGGGCAACACAATTGTCCATAGAATTTGGGTAATGACATTGTACACTCACGCTTCACGGTGTTAAGTCACTGGTCATCTGCCGTTTCCCATGGTCTTTGAAATAATTATAAGCCAGCAATACTATTGCTGATTAGCTAGTTTTTTTCTAATTTCATTAAATGATTCTTTAAACTGTGAAATACTTGAATTTAGCATTAGCTTTTGCAGGTTTTGGATAACAAACATACCATTAGCTGCCACGTGCAACCAGATTTGGAATCAAGAGAACCAAGGCAACGCACGCTATCAATGCGATGCAAGTGCAGCCCGCGATTCAAAAAATTTCTCTGCCTACCTGTTTGTCTCATCTGACAGTAGCTGAAAAGCAGCATCAGGAGACAGCAGCCTAAAGTAGTCCAGCAGCGGGTGATCTGTCGTGTCCAACAGTAAGCCATGCTGTCTTGTGAAGTCCGGTAGCCAGTTCGGCTCCTACGGATCAATGTCTGGGTATTTCTCCCACGCGAACCTTGCCGTAGGTGCATCGGCTGCGCGAATGCGTGCAGCTGGCAGCCGATCAGCTGGCGCAGCATCGGCAGGTGTCTGATCAGCTGATGCCGGCTTCTCACTCTCTTGCTCGATTCCTGATCACTGTCAATAAAACCGATTCTGAAAAATCAGAGACCAACTCAGTGATAATGTGCAAAACATCGTCTGCCGAGTGTTTTCTTTTCTGCACTTGCTTCGCTCCCTTGTGACATATCGATGCCATCTTGCCTTTGTTTACATTTGTTTACATTTCGCAACTCACGCACACGCAAGGATTAGTTGCCGAGTCAACGAGTCTAGCATTTCTCCAAGCACAGAGGGAATGCCTCTGACATGACAGTGAGTTTTGTCGCCATTAACAGCTGATTGTCGCCCTCTATCTCTGATAGCTGTCAAGTTTTACCCTCGAGTTATACGCAGGTCATAACAAGTTTCGTAATTTTCGGCTTAAAAATACACTCGACTTATCTGCGAGACTGACTAATACGTGAGTATCTACGGTATTCAATTTATATATTGCTGTCAATGAGTAAAAACCCAAGCCTAAATATTAATCGACATAGAGCCGACATGTCTGCTTGGATGGTGCAGAAGTAAGAACTGCTGCCTTGTAATCAAAAGGTTGCAGGTTTGAGGCCAGGTTCTTCCCCGTTTTAAGTAGTGAACTATCATTATTACATAATAAAACCTTATACAGGGTAGAATTCAAAAGTAATGAGCCTTTGTTCAAAAAGACAAATTTATTGAGCAAATCGGTACAACTAATTAATAGTCTTCAAAATAGGCACCTCCTGCATCAATACACTTTTGTAGGCGGCTTTTCCATGACTCGAAGGCGTCCACATAGGCCTGTTCCGGGATGGCTGCAAGGGCTGCCTTGACATTTGCTTGGATGTCCTCGATCGAGTCGAAGCGTTTTCCTTTCAGCGCTGATTTTAAGCGCGGAAACAAGAAGTCAGAAGGCGACACGTCCGGACTGTAGGGAGGCTGTGGGACCACCGGAACGTTCACCCGGGCCAGGTAGGCGCTCACGATGAAGGCAGTGTGGCTGTGCGCGTTATCGTGGTGAAGCTTCCAGCTGTCCTTGATGTCCCTTCGCTTGCGCGTGACGCTTCTTTTCAGCCTTTTCAGGACTTCCAAGTAGTAAGCAGCATTCACGGTCTGTCCTTGTGGGACAAACTCGTAGAGGATGATCCCCTTCACTCCGAAGAAGGCAATGAGCATGGTCTTCGTCTTCAACGCGTACTGTTGCTCTAACGAACTTTCCATTCCGCCGTGTAACGTACTACCGCACAGGGGTTCCCGTCAAGGCCGATCCTACCGCTCCGAAAGCTCGGAGCGGTAGGAGCTCCGTTGCGTTGTGAAGCCAACACCCGCCGTCGCTGGCAAGTGGGGCGCGTGGCGAGGTACGTTCGCGTCAGAACAAAATGAGGCTCATTATTTTTGAATCCTACCCTGTATTCGATTTGAGTCTGTAACACCTGGTGTAAATTTTTGCTACTTGTAAAAATTTGAGTTTTATTTTTCTTTTCAATTTCATTCTCTCAGTCATGTTCATGTGGTACAAAGAACTTGCCTCTCCCTCTCTGAGTTTATGACATTTTATATCCATTCGTTTCATAAGAACAACAATGACCACAGCTGGTGCTGTGGTTGATGCCTGGTCAGAACTATTTGTTGTATCGGCAATCAAAAGATACAGTGCCCAGTGACCGCTATGAGATTATCATGCGGCATTTGCATTTTGACAACAAATACACCCAAGCAGAATGTGTGAAAAATGACAGATTTGCTGCGATCTCAAATATCTGGTAACATTTTGTTAAGAGCTGTGTTTTGAGTTACAACCCAGGGCAACATATTACTGTTGATGAGCAACTGTTTCCTACCAAGGCCCATTGTCCTTTCTTGCAATATATCTCAACCAAGCCCAACAACAAATTTGGCCTAATGTTTTGGTTTGCGGCAGATCAGGAAACAAAGCCAATGTGGAACACCACTCCTTATTTAGGAAAAGATCCTAGTTGTCCCACAAGAGAAATACAGTACATTTCGAGACTGAGGTCATAAAGCTAATGGAGCCGTTTCTGGACAAAGACAGAACCATAACAGACAACTTAACATTGCTTTTGCTGGCTAATAGACTGCTACACCGCAACACAACTCTGCTTGGTACCATAAATAAAGTGGGTCTTCCACCTGCTGCTAAAGTCACTTCAGTACACAAGCTATTCTCCACACTAGTGTTTAGATCTGACAGCGCTATGTTGACTGTGCCTGTGCCCAAAAAGAAGTCTGTCTGCATTCTCAGTACCATGCACCATAACTTGGAGATTGGGCAAGATCGGAAAAAAATATGTTCAAATGACAACTTATGTTCAAGTGACATTAAAAATTCAAGTGGGAACGAAGATACCAAGAGGACATGATTCACCAGCATTGGCATGCCTGCTTATATCCCTTCAACGATATCTTTTACAGGTAGCAAAAATTTATATTGGGTGTTACAGACTTAAATCAAATATAAGTTTTTTATTATGTTATAGTAATAATAATAATAGCAGTTCACTACTCAAAACGGAGAAAACCCCGGGTTCGAACCTGCAACCATTTGATTATGAGACGGCATTTCTTACCCCGGCACCAGCCAAGCAGACATTTTGACTTTGTGTCAATTGATATTTGGGCTTGTGTTTTTACTTATTCACGGCAACATGTAAATTGAATGATTTCTTTTTCTTCGGTTATATTCTTGAATAAAAGTGCACTTGTTTCGTTATACGTTTTGTGAAAGTGTTTATTTAATATTGGGACTTTAGTTTTCACTTATTATACACTTCACATCAGCATTTTGTCATTGTTACTATAACAAAAAAAAAGTTTGTTTTAATTATGTATTCAACATTTCTTGCCTCGCATTTCCTGTCATCCAACGTTTACCCAAATCATTGTAAACATGGAACAAACATGAAACGTATGTATTCCAAATAATGGTATATTATTTACCCTATACAATTCCAGACACCTCACACCCAGATAAACAGACTTGAGCTGGGAGAACTTTGTGTCCAACTGCAGCTCCGTCGGTGAGGGATGGGATAGCAGGCTGCTTGTGCTTATTGACACATTTGCAAAACAAAGACGCTGATGAAGGAATTTAAGGTGGCCTGTCATTACGACTTTTTTTCGCAGGCTTCAGGGATTCTGGTGTCAATGGCATACGGCATACGTAAGTCTCTGAAGTCTCTGGATGTTACATCGGCAGTGAGAATGACTGAGGCTGAAATTGCATGTTACCAATATCTAGCTCTACGCCACACATCCAGCTGCAGTCTATACTGCAGGCTGCAACAAGGTGTTCTTAAATAGACTACAAAGATGATCGGGTGTTAGCAGTAATGGAGCACATTCGAAAATCATCTCAGACTCTTCATATATGGGAGAATACAACTTCATTGTGATCCGTAAGACTAAAAATGAAATTAAAAGACTTTCTTCTTATAGTATACTCACATTTTTTGTAAAGCAGTTGTTTGTTCAGCAGAGAAGCCTGAAATTTGTTACTGAATATTCAATACTCTTCCGGTCTCTTCTTTAATACCTTTCGTTCTTTCTCGATCTCCATTTGCTCTTTGTTTCATTTTTGATGTCTTATAGGTTTATTTTTCTCCCTCTAGTGTTTCTAGTTTATCATCCTATTATCTTCTAATATCTGCCCTTATCTGTCACATGTTTAAGTTTATTATTATTGTTATTATTATTATACATTTTATTTAAATAGTGCATTTCCCATGCTCATAATTGTCTCGTGTACATAGTACAAATAAATTCTTACTTGCGGGTCACTCCTGAGGACAGTAACAGTAATTCAGTACCAACAAAGACACACACACACGCTCGAAAGTATAAAAAATAGATACATATACAGTACCATGCAGAAGTTTTAAGCACTTTGATAGTTCACAATAATAATTGTCTTAAGACAATTATTTTGTGTTCCGTATTAGTGCGTGAATAGAATAAGGTGTATTTTAGAGCTCCAAACATTTATTTTACAAAATGTGAAGCAATAAAATTAAGATATTTGAAAAGAAAGAAGATGTTTAAAGAAAGAAACTAGTAATATATCACTTTCCTTTTAAAATCATGTGATATCTTTGTAAGCATGTAGCCCATTGCTTGATTAAGCAACTATAACAAGCAAGTAGTAATGATCAATGACACCTTATATACTTGAACCAAAGTGATTAACTGAAACAGAAACAGCTGTCTGTAGTGAATAAAACCAACTCAAATGAGCTTTGTTACATAAGTTGTCAAATCAGTAGTAATAAAAAAAAGAGATGAAAATGGTTCATAATGCTAGTCAAACAAATTTCTTGATAAATGGGACAATTGAAGATACTGCAGTGTCTGTTTGCAAACATTGTTAAAAGGCTTGTCCTGCCATAGGAGGCAATGCATCAAATCTTTCCAAGCCTTTAACCCTTTTCTCATCCTGATGTTTTCCACAGGCATAGAAGTCAACAGATGTGAAATGCTATTTACAATAGAAATTAGAAATGTTAATATTAACGTATTTCGATGGGTTAATAATTGTAGCATATTCACATAGTGCAAGTTGCCAAACAAGTTCCTGAGCTTGTTTGATGAACAGACACAAAATAGTTCAAGCCCAGTCATTGCGATTCTGTAAAGTGTGATGCAAAACACATTGTAGTCTATGCATTATACACAGTTTAATTATTGACATTTGACTAATATTTATTAGTCATCAAGGGAAGTGTGTTTTGTTTCAGATTTAAGTTAAAGGTTTCAAGCAAGAATTTCCAACTGTACTTTTTTATTTCTTTAAAATATTTCAACATAATGTTTGAGATACAGTACTAAACATATTATAATGACTGGGCTGACAATTTAGAGGGCCATGTAGCTTCACAGCTGCCAAGTATCATGATATCTGAGGGAGCGCTGAGTTAGCCAAATTAATCACTGCAGTTAGTTTGTGGAGCAGAGAGGAGGAAAGGGGAAGGAGTGCTAAAGTCCACAGTCAGTTGGAGGAATGTGCTCCAATGCAGAGGACCTGTCTCAGAGTGCTGGAAAGCTATTGACAGAGAGAATATGTATATGGTGGACTGCATTGCAGGAGCAGCAAGTGGGAGTATGAAAGGGAATAGTGCTGTATGCATAAAAAATGAGAGAAGAGAACAACAGGGAAGAAGCAGTGTGCTTCAGGGGCATGTCCCAGAAGTGGGAGACCAATTGTACAGAGAAGTCAGTCAGGTCGGGAAGCAGTCAAAAAAAATACTCATTACTATTTACTCATTTCTTAAATGGGTATTTGAGGGTATGAATGTCGAGTGATAGTAGTGGGGTTGGTGGGTCAAGAGCGCTTAGTGCTGCATAAGAAATTTCATCAGATATTTCAATCACCAGCTCAGTGTCCTCATCTCTAGTATGCTAAATGCACATAGGCAAAACCAAGATAATAGTTTTCTATATACATTATCGTTCATGATTGGTGTAACTTTCTGCTGTCTGGCTAATTCTCATTACAAGCATTTTACTGGGCCAAAAATGCATGGTAACTTGCTCAGTATTGCAGCTTTAATTCTTGTGTTGTAAAAATGTTTGTTTTTTATAGGCTGCAAAGCTGGATGCTTACTTAGGTCCAGTATTTCGTTATCTTGGCCACTTCTACAGAGACATAGCTGCTGACAAAGTTCGAGCCAGAGGCTGTTACAAAAAAGCCTTTGAGATCGACAGACATGATGCAGAATCTGGGGCAGCAGCAGTGGATCTTAGCATGGAGCTTGATGATATGGTAACAATGTTATAAGTTCTCGTTGCTGTTGTTTTGGTTGTTTTATTTTTTTACATTATTATACAGTAAATGAAAATACACATGATCCTCTATGAGATACAATATTTTTACATAGTAAACTAATTTTTTATGTAATTACAGCAATAATCAAGTTTCAGTTGCTCTGTATACTTTATTTTTTATTTTTTGTTGATAATATTTTTTAATTCAAAAGCATTTAACTCATCCATTTTAATCTTTATAATGTAGATTTTAAAATAGTTAATGATGTAACTATTTTTGTAAAGCACATTGAGCTGTAGGTGCCACAGTGGTAGCGCTGCTGCCTCACAGTAAGGAGACTTGGGTTCGCTTCCCAGGTCCTACCTACCTTGAGTTTACATGTTCTCCCCGTTTCTGTGTGGGTTTCGTCCGAGTGCTCTAGTTTCCTCCCACAGTCCAAAGACATGCAGGTTAGGTGCATTGTCGATCCTAAATTGTCTTTAGTGTGTGCTTGGTGTGTGTGTGTGTGTGCCCCACCCTGCCCAGGATTTGTTTCTGCCTTGCGCCCTATGTTGGCTGGGATTGGCTTCAGCAGACCCCCGTGAACCTGTGTTAGGATATAGCGGGTTGGATAATGACTGACTGATTGACATTGAGCTGTATAAATATTACTGTGTAAAATGTATTATTAGTTTTAATATTATGAAGTTTTTGAAAAATCAGTAATTACTAATTAAGTTTAAAAATTTCACTTGTCAATCACATATGTCATGCTGATACTTACTGGTATTATCTGATTTTCATAACATCAACTGTGTTTTCTGAAGAATTCTGCCCTTGCTATTCTGAAATCTGTAACCGAACATGCAAGTGCTGGGACAGCAAAGTGGGCATGGCTAAGAAGAGGACTTTACTACCTGAAAATAAACCAATACACACAGGCCATTGCTGAGTAAGATTATTAAAACTTAAAATTTCTCAGAATGTAAATGACTTACAATTACCTTTTAATCCAGTGGTCATCAATCATGGTCTTGGAGAGCCACTGTGGATACAGGTTTTCGTTACAAATAGTTTCCTAATTAGAAGACAGTCCTTGCTGATAATGAAACTTGGTATTTCACTATGTGGCTTGTTAGTGATTTCATTCATCCAAGAGAAATTTTAATAGCACTGTTGAGTTTCCTTCTCTGAGAACATTATCCATGTGTTTTATGGATCAGATTAGATTTAAACTTAACAGTCCTTCCATAACAGTAGTAAATTATAGAGTATTAATTAAGAAATTGGTTGAAGTGAAAACCAGCAGCCTCTGCAGACCTCCAAGACTGTAATAGAGGACCTCTGATCTACAATGTAACTAAAATTTGTCTTTCATGAATGAAAGTGCTAACAAGTCTTATTGTTAAATACCAAGTTTCATTATCAGAAAGGACTGAGTTCTAATTATGAAACTGGCTGGAATGAAAACCTGCAGCCACTGGACCGTGATTGAGGGCCTCTGTTTTAGTGCATCGACTAAGTATTGGTTAAGTGTTATCTGTGTGTTCTGTCACTGCCTAATTTTCTCCCATTTCACATGTAATAAAGTGTACATGTTTACAACCTGTTTATTATCTAGCAGGTGACTGCTATCACAAGCGTCAGCAGCACACTCAGAATGGTTTACAGTAATCCCTCCTCCATCGCGGGGGGTTGCGTTCCAGAGCCACCCGCGAAATAAGAAAATCCGCGAAGTAGAAACCATATGTTTATATGGTTATTTTTATATTGTCATGCTTGGGTCACAGATTTGCGCAGAAACACAGGAGGTTGTAGAGAGACAGGAACGTTATTCAAACACTGCAAACAAACATTTGTCTCTTTTTCAAAAGTTTAAACTGTGCTCCATGACAAGACAGAGATGACAGTTCCGTATCACAATTAAAAGAATGCAAACATATCTTCCTCTTCAAATGAGTGCGTGTCAGGAGCAGATCATGTCACAGAGATAGAGAGAGACAAAAGCAAACAAATCAATAGGGCTGTTTTTCTTTTAAGTATGCGAAGCACCGCGGCACAAAGCTGTTGAAGGCGGCAGCTCACACCCCCTCCGTCAGGAGCAGACAAAGAAAGAGAGAGTTTGTTTTTCAAGCAAAAATCAATACGTGCCCTTCGAGCTGACATGCAGCTGCACAAAAGATAGCAACGTGAAGATAATCTTTCAGCATTTTTAGACGAGCGTCCGTATCGTCTAGGTGTGCGAACAGCCCCCCTGCTCAATCCCCCTACGTCAGGATCAGAGAAACTCAGCGCAAGAGAAACAGAAAAGTAAGCTGGGTAGCTTCTCAGCCATCTGCCAATAGCGTCCCTTGTATGAAATCAACTGGGCAAACCAACTGAGGAAGCATGTACCAGAAATTAAAAGACCCATTGTCCGCAGAAACCCGCGAAGCAGTGAAAAATCCGCAATATATATTTAAATATGCTTACATATAAAATCCGCGATGGAGTGAAGCCGCGAAAGGCGAAGCGCGATATAGCGAGGGATTACTGTAATATTATTTCATTGTATGAATTCCAAAACGAACAGTGTCTTCATTCTAATCAGTGTCCTGTTTCTTTTTCTTTCTTTCGAGACTTAGTCTTAGATGTAACAGGTAGTATTTTAATTCCTGAAATTATTTAATTTTCTGTGGGATTGTTATATAGTTTACAGGCTGCCCTGAGAGCTGACCCAAAGGATTCTGTCTGTTGGGAGTGTATAGGAGAGGCTTATTTGAACAGAAGGGGTTTCACGGCAGCACTGAAATCATTCACCAAAGCTAATGAGTTGAATCCCGAATCTATTTACAATATATACCAGATTGCAGCCATCAAGCAAACTCTAGGAAAATGCAAAGAAGCTGCTAATGAATACATGCAGATAATTAAAAGGAAAGAGGATTATGTTCCTGCATTAAAAGGTAGGAATTGTACTAAATTTGAATATCACTACCCCTGCCCCATCCATGTTTGAACCTACCTAATCCAAATCAGGGTCATGTGGGCTTGGTGTATATCTTGGTAGCAATGCATGTATCATTTTCAAAAAATGTCTTTTTTTACAGGAAAAATACATATGCTTCATAATTAACCTATCTACATACATAAAAGTGAATACTAGCTTAATATTATAGCCTTAATGTTAACTGGTGACAACTACAAATATGTGGTTTGCATAACGGTTTTACATATGAAACATTGTTTTGAAGTAGGTTTTCATTTGTTTAATTTTAGTTACTTCTGAAGTTTGAACCCTTATGATTGACTGTCCAGAAAACTTGCAACTTGGTATGGGTATTCACTCAGGCATACACCCACATTTATTTATATAGGGGCCAGTTGAAAGTAACCAATTAACCTTACTATGTATGAATATCTTTGTAATGTTGAAGGAAATCTGGAGAACTTGTAGAGGAAAACATGTAGACACAAAGAAAATGTGTAAACCTAAATATAAAGTATTCCTAATGAATAAAATGTTAATTGCTGAGTTAGTTTATGTTATTAAATTATAAATGAAGTATATTTTGAGAATCTGCTTCTCTGATTTTTAAATAATTTTTATTTAACTAAGCTGATTGTTAGAACAAATATGCGTATTTTAGTACCATTAGTTGAAGTAGTTAAATATACTGTATATTGTTATTATTAATAATATTGTTAATGCATTTTTTTATTTTTAGGTCTGGGTGAATGTTACCTGTCCATGGCACAAAGTGCTCTTAAAGACTACCTGGATGGAAGGGCTGTATGCTATCTGGAAAAAGCCATGCAGTACATTTCTAGGTTGGTACTGAAATATGTAAGACATTTGTGTGTTATCCCATCCAGAATTTCAGAATACATTTTTGTTGACATAACGTCAGTTTAAATAAATTGCAGAATCTTTTTTCTGTACGCTGTAAGTGCTGGTTGCTTAAGCAAATAATTAATTAACAGTAAGAACCCTGTTTGAGTTTGCATGAGAAAGGAAATATTCTTCGAAAGTAATTTTTTAACATGCCAGGGCTTACAGATGCAGGTGCCAATATACATTAACAACTGTAAATTATTTTAAGATGGAATTATTTTCCCACCATACATCAAGTAATCATATAGTGTATGTTAAAACGTAACATTCTGTTTTGAAAGTATTTGCCTGTGAATTTCGACTGCCACGGCCATATTGTTGGGTTACTTCTGGCATTGTACATAATTACTAAGGTAACAGTTATGATTTTGCTTTTTTTTTTTCAGTGAATTTTTCCTGATCAAATTGCAGTGTTATGTCAGATTGAGAGAGATATACAGTTATAAATTTGCAATGCCTTTCTCGCCAGTTGCCAAACAAAATCCTGCCAGACTTTAATATTTTTATAGGTTATGATTAATATGTTGACTTTCCAGTACTGTCAAAAATTAAAATATTCTTAGTATACACTTGCATCCTTCCTGGAAAGGATTGTCACTCCATTCCAGTTTAATTTATTTTTGTCTGTTGCTTTATAATCAGTCTCTAGCAACTTACAAGTTTCAGTGACTCAGTCATATTAAAAGGCCTCCATCCATCTAAATCCTGATTGTTTTTTTCTTCCCGCACAAAGTTACATGGAGCCTAGAGCCTATAGTGGTAGCAACATAAATAATGCAGACACCACCTTTTGATGACATGCCAGTCCATCTGTTGAAATTAGACTAATGGGTGAAAATGTTTCATATTTTTCCCTAGTGCTTCATAATTTAAAAATGGTTTGGTGGTAATATATGTAGTAAGTGGAAGCCTTTCTTTTATCAGTCTTGTAAGTGCAAAAATGTATACATATATTTAGTGTATTTTGCTCTTGCTGATACTCACGCATTGCTTAATGCACGTGCTGGCAGATTCAGTTACTTCTTGATTAAACATTCTCTTCATTATGCTATACTAGTCCTGGTATATCTTTACAGAAAAGTTCAATCTTTTTCCCATAGTGATGTAATTTTACAAATTATTTTTTTATTTTTTTTTAAAGAAATTTTTTAATTGTTGTTAATAGTTTACACTTTTGTAACTAATAGTTCAGTGTGTGTTTTTTTTTCAGAGCTGTTCAACATCGTCCAGACCTTTCATGTCTTTGGAAACTCCTTGGTGATATTTGTACCCAAATTCATGTTGTCTCTCCAACAAGAGGCAACCTTAAAATGCCCCCACTTCCAAATACTTCAAATTCAAACAAACAAGTTCAAAATTTGAACAAAATTCAAATATTGAAAATGGGAGGAAGGTGAGCTCTAATAAATGTTAAGATTTTCTGAAAAAATGAATAAATAAATTACAAATTAACCTACAAATACTAATATTGAAATATTGTCAATAATGTTTTGTAGTGACTGTCTTGTGTTAATCAATATCTTCATGTATTGACTGTAATTTTATGTTATTGAACTGGTTTCATATTTGCATGTATTGTCAAAATGTATGGACCATATGAGATATTCTTTGTATTATTTCTAAAAAGAAATGTTTTAGTCAATCAGCTTGATTGATCCAAGAAGTAAATAGAAATACAATTACTAAACATTTTCTATAAAATCAGATCAGTTCTTCAGTTCAGTTCTCTGCCTTTTATTATTTTTCAATTCATTTAGGTTTGGTGACTTTAAATCAGTTATTGAAATGACAGTAATTTAAAGTGTAACAAAACAAGTAAAGCTGTTTCAGTGTAGACTGTGTTTATTGATTTAAATCCATATTTAATGCAGAGCCTTTATGAAACAGTTGACAGCAATGCACTTTACAAAACACTGGCAAGTGCTCTTAAGATAATCACCTTAGTTTGAACCTTTAGCACAATAAACAGAGCAATTTAGCTCTTATTATTGTTTACAGCCTCCTGATGCGTGTCTCGCTGCATTGGGAACGGTATACAGTAATCCCTCACTATATCGTGCTTCGCCTTTCGCGGCTTCACTCTATCGCGGATTTTATATGTAAGCATATTTAAATATATATCGTGGATTTTTTGCTGGTTCACGGATTTCTGCGGACAATGGGTCTTTTAATTTCTGGTACATGCTTCCTCAATTGGTTTGCCCAGTTGATTTCATACAAGGGACGCTATTGGCAGATGGCTGAGAAGCTACCCAACTTACTTTTCTCTGTCTCTTGCGCTGACTTTCTCTGATCCTGACGTAGGGGGATTGAGCAGGGGGGCTGTTCGCACACCTAGACGATACGGACGCTCGTCTAAAAATGCTGAAAGATTATCTTCACGTTGCTACCTTCTGTTCAGCTGCTTCGTGAAGCAACATGCTGCACTGGTGCTTCGCATACTTAAAAGCTCGAAGGGCACGTATTGATTTTTGATTGTTTGTTTTTCTCTGTCTCTCTCTCTGCTCCTGACGGAGGGGGTGTGAGCTGCTGCCTTCATTGTAACTGCTTTGTGCCGCTGTGCTTCGCATACTTAAAAGCCAAACAGCCCTATTGATTTGTTTGCTTTCCTCTGTCTTTATGACAGTCTCTGCTCCTGACGCGCACTCCTTTGAAGAGGAAGATATGTTTGCATTCTTTTAATTGTGAGACGGAACTGTCATCTCTGTCTTGTCATGGAGCACAGTTTAAACTTTTGAAAAAGAGACAAATGTTTGTTTGCAGTGTTTGAATAACGTTCCTGTCTCTCTACATCCTCCTGTGTTTCTGTGCAAATCTGTGACCCAAGCATGACAATATAAAAATAACCATATAAACATATGGTTTCTACTTCGCGGATTTTCACCTTTCGCGGGGGGGTCTGGAACGCAACCCCCACGATGGAGGAGGGATTACTGTACATGAAATTCAAACACATTAAGAATAGTACATAATGAGACTTTTATATATGTGACCTCCTGATTTATAACTAGAATCTCAAGATTTGATTAGTACTGTATACATGAATTGGAATAAAAAGAATAGAAGACAGAAGCTTTAAGGGAAAGGACAGAAACTAATTAAAAAGAGCAGCTGGTTTGATTTGCACTATATCGCAGGATAACAGACATTGACCAGTTAAATTAAGATGCCCATAGAAATTTTACAGAGTAAAAGCCACAAATATGGAGTGTTGATTGAAAAGGCAAGTAGGCTTAGTAGTCCATTATGAGAACATATATTAAATATACGGTTATCCATGTCCATTGTATGCTTTGGGGCACAGTTTTATTGAAGTAACTTTTTTTTCTGGAGTCTTCACAAATGAAGTGGATAAACCTCCCAGCAGTAAATGGGACTACTTAGGAGGTTCTGAGTCATTCAGAAATTGTTGAAGGAGAAGTACTGCTCAGATTAAATAACCAGGACCAGATAATATTTACCCTTGAGTTCTTAAGGAGGCTAACGAGTACATATATAAACCCTTGACACACATTTTTAGGACGTCACTGTGCACTGGTGAGATTCCAAAGGACTGGAAAATAGCAAATAGTATCTCATTATATAAAAAGGCTGACCAGGCAGATCCAAGCAACTATAAGCCAGTAAGTTTAACATGCACTATAGGAAAATTAGTGGAAGGAATTATTAAGGATAAGATTGAGCAGCACATGGCAAATATGGGAGTTCTTCAGAATAGTCAGCATTGGTTCAGAAGAAGGGGGTTGTATTTTACTAACATACTGGAATTTTTTGAGAAAGCAGCAAAAGGATATGATCAAAGTGGTGCATTTGATATTATTTATCTTGACTTTCAGAATGCATTTGATAAGGTGCCACATAAGAGATTGGGCATCAAACTAAACAAAGTGGATGTTCAGGGTGATGTTTATAGATGGGTGCAGAATTGGCTCAGACACAGGAAGCAGAGGGTGATGGTGTGGGGAACCTTATCAAAATTGACTGATGTTAAGAGTGGTGTTGCACAGGGGTCAGTGCTAGGGCCACTGCTGTTTTTAATTAATATAAATGATTTAGATAGGAATATAAGTAACAAGCTGGTTAAGTTTGCAGATGATACCAAGGTAGGTGGATTGCAGATAATGTGGAATCCGTTAAATCGTTACAGGCTTGGGCAGATTTGTGGCAGATGACATTTATTGTCAGTAAATGTATTACACATAGGAAGTAAAAATGTTAGGTTTCAATACACAATGGGAGCTCTGAAAATCGAGAGTACACCTTATGAGAAGGATCTGGGAGTTGTAGTGGACTCTACACTATCAACTTCCAGACAGTGTTAAGAAGGCAAACAAAATGTTAGGTTTTATAGCACGATGTGTGAAGTACAAGTCCATGGAGATTATGATGCAGTGGTTATTATTATGCACTGGTTAGGCTTCATCTGGAGTACTGTATGCAGTTTTCGTCTCCAGGATACGAGAAAGACATAGCAGCACTAGAAGAGTGACCAGGCTCATTCCAGGGCTGCAGGGAATGAATTTTGAAGAAAGGTGAAAGGACCTGAACCTTTTCAGTTTAAGCAAAAGAAGATAAGAAGTAGTACAGTGGATTGAGACTGTTATTTTAAAGTGAGTTTATCAAGAACACAGAGACACAGTTGGAAACTTGTTATGGGTAAATTTCACACAAACATTAGGAAGTTTTACTTTACACAGAAAACCACAAACTCTTGGAATAAGCTACCAAGTGGCATGGTAGACAGTAAGACATTAGGGAATTTCAAAACTAGACTTTATGTTTGTTTTTTTAATAATTAAGTGTATAGGACTGGCAAGCTTTGTTGAGCTGAATGGCCTGTTCTCTGCAGTTGGACTGTAGATGACGTTTCAACAGTGAATATAGTGGCATTAGCAAATGTTTTCATTAAGGGTAGATGGTTTTTATATGCCCATGTCAGAAAGCAGCTTCATTCACAATGTAGCATTTGTAGGACTATTGCTCAAACATGAAAACATGAACTTTGCCTTATTTAGCAGGGGGTTAAAATTTCTTAGGTTTTGTCAGGTGAACAACCAGTAGTAGATTTTTAATTTTTGTACTGTTAAACTTGAACTGTATATATTACAATTATAGGAAGAGTCTTACAGTCCAGCATCATCACATTTTGCTGCTTGCATATCTGTTACATGCATATAGTTTTCTAAATACGTGTTCATAAACAGTGTTGATTGGCAAAATTCACCATAACATTTTTTCTCAGTGAATACAGTATGCTGTGTTTGCCAGAAAACTCATTCAGTGAATAATTTTCTGCAAATTGGCCATGCGGGTTTCTTAGGCAAACAATTATTTTTCCAAGTGCTCCATGGCACACATGGACATTTTTAGTTAGTCAATAAAAGGTGTCATTTTGCTTGACGTTTCACTACATTTATAATGGCTATAGTACTACTTATATATTCTAACTGAATGTTCTATTTAAGACCTGTTACTCTGAATTTAGTACCATACTCTTTTGTATTGAAGTAAACCTTTTAATGAGTACACATTAAACATGTTAAAGTGGAGAAGAAAACATTAAAAGCCAGCTGCTGGCTGTCTGTGTGCAGCCACAAAAGTGGCGGTCATCATGTAAAGTTATTGGAGAGATAAATATATAGTGTGAAGTACAAAAAAAAAAGTTTTTATACAGGTTAGGGGGCTTATACATATTTATAACTATCTAGCATTAATGGAACATTATTAAATCATAGTACATTTATATACATAAATACATTTTAGAAGAAAAATTAAACATGCATTAAGAATGAATGGACCTCAGTGATAAGCAGAGAAATCACAACAAAATTAAATGGTGGTAACCATTAGAGTTGATATGACAAGTTAATGACAGAGAAGAGGAAAAACAAAAACTCCTGTTAACTGCATTTCTGGAAAAATAGATGTCATGGGGATCACAGTAATTTATTAAAGATAGAATAGCTGTTGTAATGACCTAGGTTAGCCATCTGGCTGCCCAACCTGTCCTGCAATGTCTTATTTACATGCTGAAAAGAACAGTAAGTAGCAGATTAAATTCTGCTGAATCTTCAGATTCTCAACGTCAGAATCCTCTTTTAATTCTGAGGTTTTATCTATCAGAACATACTAACAATCATTACGCTAGTAATCATCGAGTTTTTAAATTATATAAATATATTATATATGTATTTATATACATGTATTATACATTATACATAAAAATTCATTAGCTTGTAGATCCAACTCCAGCAGCATGGTTAAGTATAGGGTTGCAGTGTGGAGTTTAACGGAGTGATTCCGAAACCTAAATTATTGTCTTTTTTAGCTACTAATTGTAGATTCTCTGGCAAGCTTAGGATAGTTGTCCTGTTGCATGATCCAGCTTTAGTTGGTAAACAGCTTAAAACATTTCTCTACAACAGTGCTTTCCAAACTCAGTCCTGGGGACACACTGTGGCTACAGGTTTTTGTTTCAACCAGCTTCTATTTTTAATTGGACTCCTGGTCTAATTAAGTGAACTGTTATTTCCCACGTTCTGTGTTTTGGGAACAATATAGAAATTAGAAAACTAAGTCTGTTTAAAAAAAAAAAAAAATTAAAATTTGTCAAGCAGTTATATGGGAATGTGTTTTTTAACAATATTTTCATCTTGATTTTCGTTCTACTTTTTCAGGTGTTCTAATTGTTTAATTAATCCATTATTTACTAATTAGTGGGTCTGATGCTAAAGTAGATGCAGCCTTTGATTATTCAGTGTTGTTTGCCTAGGTGTCTGCTCTGCTCATTTTTAATTGTCACTAATAAGATACAACAAAGGGAGAAAACTGCACAGAGAAAGGGCATAATATAATGAAATTAACAAAAAAGAGTTAAGCATGTAAATCTATAGCAAAAGCAGAAATATTTCTAAATGTCTAATAAATGTAAAAAACATGCTGCTGTGCTTTTCTGAATGTAGAATACGAGAATAAAAATAACAGCTAATTAAATTTGATCAGTGTTATCAGGTGTTATCACTGATTATGAATCTGGTTGGAACAAAAACCCGGAGCCACAGTGGGTCCCGAAGACCGAGTTTGGGAACCTCCGCTCTAGAATACTACTAGGGGGCTCCGCCCCCTGCTTGCTTCGCTCGCCAACCCCTGGCGTTGGGGCATGACAAAGAGTGAGATGTATGAATTAGAAATAGAATAGTGTGTAGGTTTGGATGATGCCTATATAAATAAAAAGTAGAGTGTTTGGCATAGAGTAATGTTTTATTGGAATATTTCTTTGTATACAACATTAGTAGTAAAGATGGTGTCTTGTCTTTGAATGAGTCTTCCTTGGCATGGATCATTTATAACTTTAACTTTAACGTCAGATGAACATCGAACACGTGAGAAGGCAACCTAAAGTTGTCCATGTCCAAAAACGGGTTCAGAGAGGTAGATGCCAACCTTGTCCATGGTTTGTCCTTGTGATTTGTTGATGGTCATGGCAAATGCAGGTTTAATGGGGAACTGTCGGCGTTTCAATGTAAAAGGTAATTCTAGGTCAGAACTCGTAAGGTCAATTCTAGGAATGAGAACAGTATTTTTAGCATGTGATTCTGTAAGAACTGTTGCTTGAATAAAATTGTGTGTCATGGTGTTGACGACTAAACGTGTACCATTGCATAAACCCTGTTTAGTGTTAAGGTTTCTTAATAGCATGATTATTGTTCCGTTTTTAAGGGTAAGGTTGTGTTGTGGTCATCCGTCCGGATTAATAATGTTCAAATATTCTAAGGGGAAATTCAGATGTTCATTGTCGTCATAAGAGTCAACTTTGTCAGAGCTTAGAAAGAGCCGTGTCTCTCCAGGAAGTAATGAAATGACCTGGTTATTAATGTGATTAACATTAATATTTTTTGGACATAATATAGTGCGTTGTGTTAATCACATATGCGAAAGCAGTATGGGCCATTGCCTTTTGGTGGCCTGATATGTACTCCGGTAGATGTAAAAGCAAATGAACTATTGTAGGATATAATGCAGTTCATAAAGTTTTTACTTTCAGGCACATCGTTAGTTAGAAGCTTCTGTAGATATTCAGGATATGAATGTAAAGGAGGCAGTCTAATCTGCCCCTTTTGACAACAACGTGTAAATTCATTTTTTGTATTGCCAGTTGTTTCTTCTGGGAAGTTAAGTGAATGACAATGATTGCAAATGACATTCATTAATCCCAATGAATTTTCCTCAATAGTGGACTCATTATTGAAGGCGTTGTCAGCCAACTGGCGTAAGCGTTTAGCAGGTGTCTGGCGTTGATGTCCGCGACAGGCATGTTTTGCTTGTGGCGTTTGAGTGCCGCGTTGTTGCATGTCCATTATTTGTGACGCGCTATTTTTTACTTTTGTATGTCGGTCAGTTGAGTTCTCTGCTTTTGGAGTCTTGCTTGCTTGTTTTGTGGCAGGTCATATGCGCGTTGTACACGTCTGCGTTCATTTATTCTGTTTCTTCGCTCCCTTTTTTGTATGTCTGAGACGCGAGCTCTTTCTTTTGAAATCGTGCTTGTTTCGATGTAGCACTTTGAGACGCGCGCTGTATGCGTCTACGTTCATTGTGTCTGTCCATTTGGGCACGTCTCTGTAACGGGGTCACTTGAGCTTTGCGTTTTTTGATCCGAGACATTTTTTCTCCCGGAGTTTCCTTTGCGCGTTGTATGCGCCGCCGTGTATTTTCTTGTTTCATTCGTGTTCGTGTGTTTGGGTCCCGTTATCCGATCCGAATCGTTTTGTACCCGTGACCGTGTATTCATGTCTTGTTTGTTCCTCAGCGTGCGAAATATGGATAAGTAATAAGGAGGATCGCACTCACTGTTAATATGGAGCCTTTTCTGCAGTTGAACGGTTAATAGTGCTTTATTGTAAGGAGATCCACCTATGCTGCCTAGTGTGAAGGTGTTGAGATGACATATGTGTAATATGGACGTTTCCTTTAGATATGTGGCTTTGGGTGTCACTTCTTATTGATGTGGGGGGGGGGGGGGGGTGATGATTTTTGTTGTGTGAGCGTCTTCTTTCTTTTTGTGTTCCAGGGGCTTGTTGAATCCCCCTCTTTGTGTGTGTCCCGTCCGTTGCTTGTAGGGTGTGTGGGGTGCTTTTGTGTTCTTTTTTTTTGTGTTCCAGGGGCTTGTTAAATCCCCCTCTTGGTGTGTGTCCCGTCCGGTGCCTCTGGGGGGGGGGGGGGGGGGGGGTGCCTTGCTGTTGTGCGCGAGCGTCTTCTTTTTTTTTGTGTGCTAGTTTCGTGTGCGGCGCCTGCTTTTGACTACTTTTTTCTGTGCTTTTTCCTTTTTTCTGTGCTCTTGGCGCCTCATTTCTTTGACTCCTTTTTTCTGTGGTCTTGTCCGCCTCTCGCGGCCCCTCATCCGCCTCTCGCGGCCCCTCATTTCTCGGGGCGCCTGCGCAGTACGTCTTTTTGCGGCTACGGCCCATGGCCGGATGTCCCTGCGTCCATCCGGTTTAGCATTCTCGGTTAGTAATATGGATATACTATAAAGAGGAACTCATGGTGGAATCAGTGGTGGCATGGTGTTCTCTTTAACGCCAAATTGCCACCCGACCATTAAATTGTTGAACAGTTAATGTCAGGTTCTGGAGTGTCAGGTTGTGTTTAGGTTTGAGTATCTTGGCATTCTGCATAGTAACAAATCAGTAAAATTTCCAGTGTAAATTACCTTTTATAGTGTTAAAATAACACTTAATATTTTATAAATGGAATTAATCTATATATAAGCTATATCCAATATATGATTTTAGATTTGTGTAAATTTAGAATCATGGGAGGAAATGTATGATTTTTATTAGTGATATCCGAATCTATAAAACTATCTAGGTGAAAGTGGATGTAATTTTTACTATCAATGTACTTTGTTAAAGAGTTTCTTTCTTTTATTGCATGTATTAATGTTAAGAGCACCTGCCATGTGTTTTTAATATTAACTACGTGATCACTAGTGCATGTTTGAAAGTAATATGGCTGCAGTAGGCAGAGTGTGCCCAGCTGTTGACCTAAATTACTGAAATTTCATTAAGGTTGCTGTTGGCATCTTTATAGCTTCCCTGAGGCACTTTCTCCTTGTCTAGTCATGAATTTTGTTGAGCCCTCCTGATCTTGGCAATTTCTTTTTGGTGCCAGGAGGTGTTCTCTAATTCTTAATGATGGTCTTTACAAAGTTTCATGGTATACAATTCCAATCTGTTACTTTCAACAGTAAAGTCAGAATGAATATGTTGATTTAATTTTATTATAATAAAATCTATATATATAATTCACTAAGTCCATGGCAAGTAAGACGCACGCAAGACAGAGCCCCACCCGCCATCAATTCACTAAGCAGCCGACCATGGCACGCACGACAGAGCCCCGCCCACCAACTCTAACACTCCTCCCACGTCCATTACCTTCACATTGTTTTCCTTTTATTTATGATCCCGTTCAACAACTATATGGAGACATCGACTTCTCAACTGTGACTCCGGAACATCTCAGTACGCGAGCTATATTAAGCGTCACCAATGAAGACTCGCTACACCTTAATGAACAAGTACTGAAACTTATCCCTACCGACGAAGTAACTTTCACCAGCGTTGCCTCCATCATCACAGACGATCCCACAGATCAAGTTTCATTCTCCGAAGAATTTCTTAACAGTCTTACTCCCACTGGCATGCCTCCGCATAAACTCAAAATTAAAATAGGTTCAGTCGTCATACTTCTCAGAAACCTCATGCCAGCAAGAAGTCTCTGTGATGGCACTAGACTGACTGTTACCAGCATTCACCGCAATGTTCTGGAGTGTAAAACTATCGCAGCTCCTACCTCACAAACTGTCCTTATTCCCCGGATATCCCTGACCCCATCAGATTCAAATTTGCCTTTTACTTTTACATGCAGACAATTTCCTGTTAGATTGGCCTTTGCAATGACAATTAATAAGGCACAGGGACAAACTTTCAAAACGATATGGCTGTATCTGCCAAAACCAGTTTTCAGTCACAGACAATTGCATGTTGCTCTCTCCAGAGTTCCATCTTTTCATTCACTCACAGTCGTACCCTCAGACCCACCCCATTTGGACAACTGTGTCGTTCAGGAAGTGTTCACCCATCAATAAATAATTATGCGGCGTATGTTACGCCGCGGGTTGGCTAGTACCCTTTATTTTCATTAAGGTCATTTTTGTCTTTCCAGAACTATACCTAATTGTCAATCATAAATTTACTGTATCATTCTCTTATTTTGTACCCCTTTCACTTTTTCTGTGCACAGATTCTATGGCCGAGCATTAAAGCTTTTACCAGAGTCTGCCAATATATGGTGTGACCTTGGAATAAACTACTACCGTCAAGCACAGTGTGTATTTATAAACTTGGGTGAAAATGGTATCAATGAGATACTAGAGAAATCTTTGCAGGTATGTTTGTTTGAGTAATAATTTTTATTACTTATCAGTTATGTTGTGGTGGTTGTTGTAATATAAGTATTTTTGGCTCTAGATCTTTATTAACATTTTAAGAGTTACATATTTGTGTGCATTAAAACTAGAATTAGAGATTTTAACTTTGCATTTTTGTGTAGTAAACATTCTTTTTGCCTATTTAAAGTAAATATCACATTCAAAACTGCTTGTTGTATTTTGCAAAACACTGCATTATAAATATAGACAACTGTTATCTTTCTTAAATTGTGGTGTCCATTTAATGAAACACATAAGATATTGGTCCCAGCATTTAACATACTGTGCCGTTTGTAAAGTTTGACTGCCTAAATTTTGATAATTAGGTAAGTTAAAAAAAAGCCTTAATTTGTCTACTTTATATTCATATTGTGGTGGATCATGTAGTGTTGATGCTTCAAGGGAACCTACTTCCTTGGTACTCTTGTTGAATTTGCATATTCAACCTGTGTTCATCTGAGTTCCTGGCAAAATGAATAAACTTGTAATTCTCCATCATTTTTGAATAGTTCATTAATATCTAAAGTTCTTGTCACCCTTGTAGAGAATTATCTTTTTATGTCTTCCTTAAAGGATTAACTCTACCATGTTATCAATACAAGCATCTTGCTGATACTTGAGAGGCAGTGACAGAAAACTGTACTGATTGTGTATGCTCAGACAGTTTCTGATTATAAAAGAGCTTAAAGATCTTCTTTAAATACAGCTAATAATGCATGTTATATCAGAGTGTTTGAGAGTAATTGTTTGTGCCATATACTGTATTTATGGTTTCAATGGTTGAAGACCTTTTGCTGTCTCCTGTCTGTCTTACCATTCCTGATTTTGAAAAGAGCAATATTCTGCATAACTTGTAATACAGTTAAAGACTTAAATAACTTTTTCAGCATGGTCTTTAGTTCTTTTACATTATTCACTTTCCTCTCTGTCCCACTGTTTATTTTCTCCAACTCGCTCACTTCATTTTGTGCTACAGTCTCAGCAGTCATTTCATAAATGCATACGGAAATAATAACTGTATTCCTTTCTATTAATAATAATAATAAAAAAATAACAGTTCTCAACAAATAACCTGCCTTAACAACATTAATCTGTGTAATTGTAGACAAATATGTAATTTATCTGCTTAATCCAAAGATCTTGAACTTGCTATATTACCTCATGCGGTCTGTAGTTTTAATTTATTACTTGATGAGATCAGCAACACTTCAGAACACAGCATGGACGAGAACTGCTTCAGTCAGAGTAAATAGTGATTTGTTTAGGGCAACAGACACAAATTTCACTAGCTTTTTACTCCAGTATCTGGGAGGTTGCTGGTTTGAATCCTTTTACTGCCAGAAGGGATTCTGCTCTGTTGGGCCCTTGAGCAAGACCCTTAACCTGTAATTGCTCAAGGGCCACTGTACATTAACTGACCCTGCACTCTGACCCCAAAGGGTATGCAATAATTACATTTCGTTATACCTGTACAATGACAGTATCATTTGAATCATTATTCATTATTACACCATGATATATACCATAACCGTTATCATTTTTAATTGTATCATGATATAATTTTTTTATTGTATTGCCCACCCCAGCTTGTTTTAATCATATAATTTGCACTCATCAGTGAGCAACAACTGACAGAAGTACAAATGTTCTTATAGATTACTGTGCTTAATTATTAACTATAACACATGTTAACAACCTTTTCTGTTCATGCAGTATTGATGTAACTCAGTGTTTCCAGATACCCTTCCTAAAATGAATGCTAATGTGCAACAATTTACATCCTTCATATTGGTAAAAACATCCAGTTCCTCACTTTACTTTAACCTCTGTTCAATGAATGATATGACTTTCACTTCTATTCAACCAAAATGGTAGAAATGTATCCCTCCAAACTAATAGATGGGCAGTTCCTTGTATATTACTTGAATATTTATTTCCTCTCAGACAGTGTATGCTGTATTATCA
Organism: Erpetoichthys calabaricus; assembly: GCF_900747795.2. Taxonomy (NCBI): domain Eukaryota; kingdom Metazoa; phylum Chordata; class Cladistia; order Polypteriformes; family Polypteridae; genus Erpetoichthys; species Erpetoichthys calabaricus. The sequence goes on from NC_041400.2 coordinate 48,789,490, forward strand.
TGATTTATGTCTTTATTTATGTTTTCATTGTTGAATCTTAAGAAATGCTTACAAAGTAATGTTATTTTAGATTTTTGTTCTTCTCGGCTGATTGTTTTATAATGCAACATGACCATTAGAAAGGCGTTTCAAAAGTTGTATATTATTATTTTAGATTTGTATATTTTTATTATTATTATTATTTTAGTTTAACCTTTTTTTAATGTGAGAACTCTTATTTTTCTTTAGAAACAAGAATGCCAAATACAATATGTAAACAACTGAAAGTTACATTGTTCAAAAATGTATTTACTTGGTTGTAACAGTTAAAGTTGCCGAAATTGGTTCTATACTTTTACTTATAGTATATGGCATTGCAGTTAGTCTGGCTAATGAAATAAAGCTTTTCAGTAAAATGAGAACTGTTACATTTATCTATTTTTAATCAACAGTGCCTCAAAAAATCTGTGATGCTGGACAGTGGAAACCACTATTACTGGAATGCACTTGGGGTGATTGCCATGTGTAAAGGTAATCAAATTTAATATATAAAGAACAAAAACCATTAAAATGAATATAGTTCAACTCTGCCAGATCATCATTACGTTCCGGAGATGAATTACTAGAAATACAAGATGGCTCCTAAGGTGAACAACTTTTCTTGATCATAGAGACTGTATAAATTTCAATTAATAAGCTGGATTAGCAATTCAACATCTATTCCCGCTGTTTCTTTCAATAAGTTGCATCTGCACATTTACGTATATAGGATACAGTACGTGACTTCTACCCACCTGTTCACACTTGAATTAAACCCTTATATTTTAATTCAAAGTTCTATAAATCTCTAAATGGTACTAGTCAATATGGGTTTATACCATTAAACCAAGGAAATGCCTTGTTTTTAGTATAGTATTTCTGAATAAGACCCAGGTTCAAATGACATATTTTTATTTAACCAGATACATTATTACAGGCTTTTCAATCACCCAAAAATTTTCTCCTCTTTTCTCTTCTTCCTTTTTCTGCTGTATTCCTACCCAAGCAAGCATTGTCCTCTTCCCCTCCCAACTCCTACTCACCTGGGTAAAGCAGGGTGGCTTCTTTCATGATAGACCAGAAAGTACTTCCGGGTCAGGCAGAACCTCCTTAACACTAGAATTACCAGAGCCTACGAAAAAACTCGTAAATCCATCCCACCTTAAATCGCGTCTTAAATCCGTTTGCACCTCTCCGCCAGAGTCCTTTGTCATCTAAATGTGCTGATAAACACAAGCTACTAGCAGCCAGCTATTCCATCCCCCCACCGACTTAGAACGAATTTCTCCTAGCTCATGCCTTGCCTTGATTTGATTATCTGGGATTGAAGTGGAGTTTTAGAGTGGAAATAATATAGTGTTATTTGGAATACAAAATTTCATTTGTGTTCCGTTTCTATAGTAGTCTGTGCAAACACATTTTTAAAAGAGAAACGTTTTTCATATTCTAATAGTAAATGACAAAATGTAGGCATAAACTATATAACGTATGAAGCCTGAAGTCCATATATCAAAGAAACACTTTCACAAAAGGTACAAATAAGAGAACACGTGCGCTTTTATTCAAAAATATAACTGCACAAAAAAAAAAAAGCCGCGTTAGCATGCCACATTGACACTCTTACTACAACCGCCACGGTGGCATAATGGTATCAGCTTCTGACTGGGAATCAGAGGGTGGTGAGTTCGATCCCGCACGGCTCCACTTCGAGAAGTGAACTGCTCTTATTCTTACAATTTTAGAATAACAACATAAATTTGATTTCAGTCTGTAACAGCCGGTGTAACTTATGATACTGGTAAAGGTTATTTTTTTTTTTTTTTTTTTTTAATTCACTTTTCATTCTCGCAGTCGCATTCAGAATCAATCCATACAATCCCATCTGACACCGCTGTTTTTACATAAATAAAAGTGCACTTTTATTCAAGACTATAACCGAAGAATAAAGAAAGCAAGTTACAGTTGGTGGTTGATACGACAGCTTGCGTGGTGCAATGCTAAGAACTGCTGATTTCAAGTGACGGTGAGATACGAAGAAGGCAGCTTCGCCAGCGTTTGTGTGTCAGAACCCTTTGGGGGGGGTGGGGGGGGGGATTAGTATGCACCGTGGTACACTGCAGACTAGGCTTGGGCGGTAATACGGTAATATGGTATCCCGCGGGATCTAAAAATAGCAATGGTATCAGTTTCAATGCCATTATACCGTCATAAAAACAATGCACTTATATGGGAGACAAGGATTAAATATTAAATATAATTTATTTAATGCCTAAAAATGCGTATGCGTGGTTGTCATCACGTGACAGCGTGGAGGAGAAAGAGAGAGGTGGGGAAAGATGGCGAGTCGCGCACCAAGTGACCTGGTCTCGAAAAAGAACACAACTTCTGCAGTTTGGCAGTATTTCGGGTTTCGACCGAACGAGAAGGGAGAGGCGGTAAATACGGACGAGGCAATTTGCAAATTGTGCAACAAAAAGGTGACGGCGAGAGATGGAAATACCTCAAACCTAAGGTCGCATATACGAAACCACCATCCACTCACTGCTGCGAGGATGGACCCGAGTTCACTCAGTGCAACAGTTTCAGCGCCTCCCGATGCAGGACCAACAACATTTAGGTCCACCGCCAGTACGCAGCCGACGATAATGGGGGCCTTCGGGAAAGCAACAAAGTACAAAAGGGAAGGTGTCCGTTGGAAAACCTGTACTGATGCAGTGACAAAATATTTGGCGAAGGAAATGGTCTCTTTCCACACAGTGGGAAAAAAAGCCCTTTATGGACATGGTAAAGGTCCTAGATGCCCAGTACGAGCTGCCTGGACGGAAATATTTCTCACAAACAGCCATCCCACATTTATATAGTAAAGTTAGAGACAATGTTCAAGTGCTGCTGTCAGCGGCAGACAGTTATTCCTTAACAACTGACATGTGGTCGTCAGTTAACATGACACCATATATGTCTCTGACTGTCCATACTATTACACCTGACTGGAAACTTGAATCCAAATGCCTCCAAACTACGCATTTTCCTGAGAGTCATACAGCGGACAATCTTGCTGCTGCGCTCAGAGCTGCACTTCAGGAATGGCAACTTGACGAGAAAAAACTTTCAGCCATAACCACTGACAATGCTGCCAACATTCATGCCGCAATCAGGTCCCTGCATTGGCCGTGGCTATACTGCTTTGGTCACAATCTAAACTTGGCTGTCACAAATGGATTGCATGACCAGAGGCAAAAAACCGAGCCCGCCCTCAGACTATGCCGTAATATTGTCGGTGCCTTTTCACACAGCTGGCAACGTAAGCATGAACTCCACAAGAAGCAAGTGGACTTGGGACTCCCAAAACATAGTCTCATAACGGTAAGCATAAAGCGTTATGGGGCAGGGGCTCAAATATAAAAAAAGGGGCATATATATATATATATATATATATATATATATATATGCTTTGCATCACATAAATAAATTATATTGAAAAGTAGGCTATATTAAAATAGAAAACCATTTTTTAAATTGTAATTTTTACCAGTATTTTTTATCAAATAAATGCAGGCTTGATGCGCATAAGGGACTTATTTAGCCTAAAATAAATGTGCATGCAAATTTGACCAAATGGAATAATATACATTAATGGACTTTATTTATGCATTCATTCGTTTATTTAGGCCTATTTATTCATTCATTTGTTTATTTATGCCTATTTATTCATTCATTCGTTTGTTTATGCCTATTTATTCATTCATTTGTTTATTTAGGCCTATTCATTCATTTAATCGTTTATTCATCATTCATTAATTAATTCATCCATCCATCCGTCGGCAGGACTGCGCAACTCGCTGGGGCTCCAAACTGGCAATGGTGGAGCGCATCCTCGAGCAGGCCCAAGCGATCAGACACGTCCTGTCTGATGACAGAAGGAGCAGCCTGTCCCTGACCTGGCAGGACATTAACGTCTTGAAAGCTGTTTACGAAGCACTGAAACCAGTCGGTGACTTCACTGATATTTTGTCAGTGAAAATTATGTGACCAGTTCCTGTATCCTCCCCATACTGCAGCTCTGCAGGGACAATGTGTTGGCTGCGTCAGAAAATGACCTCCAGCTAACAAAGTCAATCAAAACTGGAATTCTAACAAAGCTGGAGGCCAAGTATGAATCCAATTCAGTGTGCAAAATATTGTGAAAATGCACTTTCCTCGACCCTCGTTACCGTGGAGGATGTGAGACGGATGACAACGCATTGGCTGAGACCAAGGCTGAATTACAGGCTGAGATCGTGAGCTTAGAGGCAGCAGGTCCAGTGGCCATCAGAGTGGAAGAGGGAGTGGCGCAACCTGCACCTTCACGAAAAAAGATGACTCTGGGAAGTATGCTGCAAAAAAAATCTGATGCAATGGCAGGTCCCGTCGGCATCGGCACCGTAGAGGACCGAGTTGGAGCTCAAATAACAGCCTACTGTTTGGAGCCAGTTACTCAAGGAGACGAGGACCCACTTCTCTGGTGGAAAAATGCTGCCGGGCGTTTTCCCCAGATGTCGCGAGTGGCACGAAAGTACCTGTGCGTCTGTGCCACAAGCACACCATCGGAGCAGGTTTTCAGCACCGCAGGTAAAGTTGTCGGTCCACAACGTGCCCTGTTAAAGCCGGACAAAGTAAACATGCTGGGTTTTCTAGCGAAAAATCTTGACTAGATTGATGCCACTTGCCATTTGTTCCTATTCGCACTGTGTTTATTTTTATTTATTTAATTGATTCAGGTATTTTTATTTGGTTTACGTTAAAAACAATATTGGAAAGAAGACTGGAAAGAAGTTTTTGTTTAGGACTATTGCTTTGCAATACTTTTTATAATATGGATGATGTTTATGTTAATTGACTGTTGTGGGTCTATTTGCACTTTTTTATAAGCTGCTCTTCTTTGTTATTAAAAGTTGTTCAGGCGGTGTGATTTAATTTAATTGATTTGTGTGCGCGTCTCCGTGCGAAAACTGTTCTGGATGTTTATGTTAATTTAATTCTGTTTGACTGTTGTATTTGCACTTTTTTATAAACTGCTATTTGTTGCTAATAAAAGTTGTTAATATTGTTCTGCATGTTATTTTGTTATTGTTTCAGTATTAGTGTTTGATATTCAGTTTCTGAACAGTTTAGGCACAAGCCAACAGTTTGGTGACGCTGTCTGAGCCTTATGTCACATTTTTTTTATTATTCACGGTAATACCGTATACCGAGGTAAAATAGGGAGGAGGTTTGACGGTATCAAAATTTGGATACCTCCCAACCTTACTGCAGACCTATAGCACGTCTTTATGTCAGATGGGGTTGTATGGATTGATTCTGAATGCGACTGCGAGAATGAAAAGTGAATTAAAAAAAAAAAAAAAAAAAGCTAACCTTTACCAGTATCATAAGTTACACCGGCTGTTACAGACTGAAATCAAATTTATGTTGTTATTCTAAAATTGTAAGAATAAGAGCAGTTCACTTCTCGAAGTGGAGCCGTGCGGGATCGAACTCACCACCCTCTGATTCCCAGTCAGGAGCTGATACCATTACACCACCGCGGCGGTTGTAGTAAGAGTGTCAATGTGGCATGCTAACGCGGCTTTTTTTTTTGTGCAGTTATATTTTTGAATAAAAGCGCACGTGTTCTCTTATTTGTACCTTTTGTGAAAGTGTTTCTTTGATATATGGACTTCAGGCTTCATACGTTATATAGTTTATGCCTACATTTTGTCATTTACTATTAGAATATGAAAAACGTTTCTGTTTTAAAAATGTGTTTGCACAGACTACTATAGAAACGGAACACACATGAAATGCGTGTATTCCAAATAACACTATATTATTTCCACTCTAAAACTCCACTTCAATCCCAGATAATCAAATCAAGGCAAGGCATGAGCTAGGAGAAATTCGTTCTAAGTTGGTGGGGGGATGGAATAGCTGGCTGCTAGTAGCTTGTGTGTATCAGCACATTTAGATGACAAAGGACTCTGGCGGAGAGGTGCAAACGGATTTAAGACGCGATTTAAGGTGGGACGGATTTACGAGTTTTTTCGTAGGCTCTGGTAATTCTAGTGTTAAACTGGAGAAGCTCTCTCACAGCAGCTGTGCTTGGCAGCACACAAAGACCCCAGCAGGGCAGTCCATTGGGACTACATTTCCCATACGGCTCTGTGGTTTTGCACATGGGAAATCCACCGGGGGATGCTGCCACCTATCATGCTGGAGGAACACATGGCCTCAAAGGCAGTTTTCTTTCATTCTTCCATTATAACCTTTAATAATAATAATAATTCATTACATTTATATAGCCTTCGTCCTGTATGACAATATGTACCCCGGTTATTATAGTTTTGCCTTGTTATATTAGTTTTTATTTCTATATTTTTTCTGACCTTACTTGGAAATTCAGTTTAGTTTTAGTTTTCCTTCATCGCATATTTTTAGTTTTAATTTAGTTTTTATTTCACAAAAACATTTCTATTTTATTTTTATATCTATTAGTTTCAGTTTTAGTAATTATGGTCTGGTTAATGAGCTACTATGGAGTTTAGTTTTGTATCACAATCAGACAGAACTGTACACTTAATAGGTTTGGATATAATATGAGTTTAATGTTAATGGAAGCTCACTACACTACATGGTTTACTATCTGGTTTTGTTTTTGTCTGATTAAAAACAAGCATAATCAAAAGCAGATACTGAATATGACCAATTTTATTAAATTTTATAATTATTAAAATTTGTGCTGAACAAATCTGCACTGACTGTTGCCGCTTTTTATCTTTTCTTTTCTTTCCCGGAATGGGCCAATTTGTAATGAAATTTAGGTGAATTTTAAGGTTTGATGGTTTTTTACTCTAAATGTCTACAGCACACAACATATCCTGCTCCAAGACAATATGTTTATAATTAATGCCTTCAATATTGTATTAAAAAATCTACCATACTGGGCAGACAGAATTTTGCCACCTGCGGGCCTGAAAGCATATTAAAAATTTAGAAAATAGATTCTACTGTGTTCTGACAGGTGTGATCATGAAAATCATAGGGGCTTAGGAAGAACAGGACTCTTAGACTTGAAACAGTGTGCAGATCCCAACTAGCTGTATTGAGTAAAACAAAGAAAAAATAGCATTTAATGTAAAACTTAGGGGCAGTGAGACTTGAATGGCCCATCATAAGAACAGTAAACACATAATGAGCAGAGTAACAGCAAGTAATAGGTGTATGAACGGGCACAAGACGATAGAGACAGCGTCTGAGATTAGGAGCAATATATGCATTATCTAAACTTATTTATCCAGAGCAGGATCACAGGAAACCTGGAGCCTGCCCCAGCAGGTCTGGATGTATGCAAGGCAGGAAAAATCCCTAGTATGCAATATGTAAGATATGATCAATGTTAAGAACAAAAAGAATATGATATTTCAACAATCTATTTTGAGAGAGAGAAAAAAATTGAAAAAAGGGACAAATATTATAAAACATGATTCAGCAACTGGATTATTTTCACAATATCAGGTATTTTGAACTGTGAAAATAAACTAAAAAACAGATTAATTTTAAAAATATAGAATAAATACAAAAACACATTAGTAGGTTTAGTTTTTCACCAATTGGCAGACTCTCTTTGCCTGCTACCTGTAGTTCAGTAGAGACATTGCCCACTCAGGAATTTTACAAGGTTTGTATCGCTTCATTGTTAAACGACTTTTTTTAAAGCAAAAGTGATTGGTCAGTAACAATATGCATCTCGTATGTTGAACTTGTCAGTCTCTCGATCACTGGCATTTTATTTTGAAGAAGGATTTCTCCTTTGCGAAGTGGCAGGTGAGTTATTGTGAACAAAACACAGACACCTAAGAAATAAACTGAAACGTTACACACTCGCAATTTTTCTGTCCATATGGTAAAGGTTTTGTTGACCAGCACTTTCTAACTTCAGGCATTTGGATTACATCTCTATATACAACAAGCGCAAAGTAAGGCGGCCCAGAAAATCGCTTTTTATATCACGTGCTTTACGCACCCGTATTCAGCTTGCTCTGTCACCGCAAATGCTGTGTGAACAGCCGCCCTCCGTCACTGGCCACCGTCCACTGGATGAATATATGTGGGCGGCTCGTGGTAGATGACTTTCTGTTTTAGAGTTAAAAGTTACAAGGGTTAATAACTGTCGGGAAGAATATTCCTTCGAAAACGAAAACTAAAAATATTTTTAGTAAATTATTTTGTTTCAGTTAGTCTTTACAGCTACTTTAACAGTTTTGTTTAGTTTTCGTTTTTCGTTTCAGTTTTGTTACATTATTTTATTTCAGTTTACAAAAATGTTTTGTTAATAATAGTTTCAGTTTTGATTTTAGTTTTAATTAACTATAGCAAACTTGATATGTACACAGTATATACAAGATATACAGCAGATGCAACAAACAATTATACATCTGTCAGTATAAATTCCTTATATCATTTAGTAGTATCTGTAATTTGATGAGTCAAAGTTTAGTTATACGAGGGTTGTCTGGGTTCCGCGTGGAATTTTATCGTTTGTCGAGTGTCAGCCTGTCAAAACCTGTTCTGCTGTGTAGAGGGATTATTCAAGTGGTTGCATGTTTTTGTTCAGATGTTTTGCTCCCTCTCTTCCTTCAGAATGAACACGAGAAGCAAACGAACTGAGAGTGCGCAGCCGGTGCTAGCGGCGAAGCTCCCGACTCCGTGCGTGTGTGACTTTCGAGTGATGATTTTTTACGACTTTTCTGATGGTTTAATCTGCTCGGTGACTTTTGGCTCTTCCCGAAGGTGACAGAACCCCTGCGGGGCCACAACTTCAAAACTCAAGAGGAACTGATTGCAGCTGTCAAAGAACAGCTGGACAACCTCCCAAAGACAGCCTTTCGCGAGTGTTTTGCGGCGTGGGTCAGAAGAGCCCAAAAGTGCATTGATGTTGGCGGTGAATACTTGGAAAAAGTTTAAAAAGGATCGAAGTACATGAGAAAAATAGAAAAAAAAATCCTTGGCTACTTATTTCGAGTGATTCCGCGCGGAACCCAGACAACCCTCGTATTTTATTTTTTCCCCTGAGCAGTGTGCTGTATACACTTAACTACAAAGGACATACGTTTTGCTATATTTAAAATTTTTAATTTGTAGATGGTAGTATGTTTTTAAACAGGTTGACACTGGTAGTTTGATACATAATACTACATTACATACTAATGAAAACAAAAGACTAATTTCCTTTAGAAGCATCATTACTCCTAACAGAATGTTCACATTTTTTGATAGGTTACTCCATTAAATGGATATTATTTTAAAGTGTAGAACAGGGGTCACCAACCTTTTTGAAAGTGAGAGCTACTTCACGGGTACTGAGCCATATGAAGGGCTACCAGTTTGATACACTCTTCTTAAATAACAAATTTGCTCAGTTTACCTTTAGTTATATATTATTATTAATGATACTCATCTATGTGAAGACACTGATCACGTTTATGATTTTATCAACAATGACTTAACAAGGTCGGAAACAGGTACAGTTAGGTCCATAAATATTTGGACAGAGACAACTTTTTTCTAATTTTGGTTCTGTATATTACCACAATGAATTTTAAATGAAACAACTCAGATGCAGTTGAAGTGTAGACTTTCAGCTTTAATTCAGTGGGGTGAACAAAACGATTGCATAAAAATGTGAGGCAACTAAAACATTTTTTTAACACAATCCCTTCATTTCAGGGGATCAAAAGTAATTGGACAATTGACTCAAAGGCTATTTCATGGGCAGGTGTGGGCAAGTCCGTTGTTATGTCATTATCAATTAAGCAGATAAAAGGCCTGGAGTTGATTTGAGGTGTGGTGCTTGCATGTGGAAGATTTTGCTGTGAACAGACAACATGCGGTCAAATGAGTTCTCTGTGCAGGTGAAGAAGCCATCCTTAAGCTGTGAAAACAGAAAAAACCCATCCGAGAAATTGCTACAATATTACTAGTGGCAAAATCTACAGTTTGGTACATCCTGAGAAAGAGAGCAAGCACTGGTGAACTCAGCAACACAAAAAGACCTGGACGTCCACGGAAGACAACAGTGGTGGATGATCACAGAATCATTTCCATGGTGAAGAGAAACCCCTTCACAACAGCCAACCAAGTGAACAGCACTCTCTAGGTGATAGGCGTATCGATATCCAAGTCTACCATAAAGAGAAGACTGCATGAAAGTAAATACAGAGAGTGCACTGCAAGGTGCAAGCCACTTATAAGCCTCAAGAATAGAAAGACTAGATTGGACTTTGCTAAAGAACATCTAAAAAAGCCAGCACAGTTCTGGAAAAACATTGTTTGGACAGATGAAACCAAGATCAACCTGTACCAGAATGATGGCAAGAGAAAAGTATGGAGAAGGTGTGGAACACCTCATTATCCAAAGCATACCACATCATCTGTAAAACACGGTGGAGGCAGTGTGATGGCTTGGGCATGCATGGCTGCCAGTTGCACTGGGACACTAGTGTTTATTGATGATGTGACACAGGACAAAAGCAGCCGAATGAATTCTGAGGTGTTCAGAGACATACTGTCTGCTCAAATCCAGCTAAATGCAGTCAAATTGATTGGGTGGCGTTTCATGATACAGATGGACAATGACCCAAAACATACAGCCAAAGCAACCCAGGAGTTTATTAAAGCAAAGAAGTGGAAAATTCTTGAATGGCCAAGTCAGTCACCTGATCTTAACCCTTTTGAGCATGCATTTCACTTGTTGAAGACTAAACTTCAGAGAGAAAGGCCCACAAACAAACAGCAACTGAAAGCTGCTGCAGTAAAGGCCTGGCAGAGCATTAAAAAGGAGGAAACCCAGCATCTGGTGATGTCCATGAGTTCAAGACTTCAGGCTGTCATTGCCAGCAAAGGGTTTTCAACCAAATATTAGAAATGAACATTTTATTTCCAGTTATTTAATTTGTCCAATTACTTTTGAGCCCCTGAAATGAAGGGATTGTGTTAAAAAAAATGCTTTTGTTGCCTCACATTTTTATGCAATCGTTTTGTTCACCCCACTGAATTAAAGCTGAAAGTCTGCACTTCAACTGCATCTGAGTTGTTTCATTTAAAATTCATTGTGGTAATGTACAGAACCAAAATTAGAAAAAAGTTCTCTCTGTCCAAATATTTATGGACCTAACTGTAATATCAATATTAAACACTTTATTTATATTAATCTCAGCAATTGTTTAAATTTTCGAATAATCACTTCTACAACATTTCATAGGAAATCACCATGTCCCATTTTCACTAACCACTGACAAACCCTTTTAACAAATCATGAACTATGTTGCACCACGTTTGAACAAGTTATCAATTACGTGATGATTAACAAAACACTTTCAGAATTTTAAATAAATCTTATCACATTTTGAACTAATGACCAAATCTGCAGTATTTTTAATAAAATTATTATATCTGTTACATTTCATGAACACACTTTTGAATTGAACACAATTTTTTAATTTTTGAATTCAACTTTGCCATGGCACTGCCATGTTGCCAATGACAACATCTGGTGTCTGTTTCTTTGTCAGTGGGAAGACTGGGGTTGCATGCTGTTCACCAGTGTATTGTAATCTGGTGTGTAACTTGACACTGCAACTCTGAGTGAGTCCTGCAGATACGCATCAGTGAGGTGTGTTCTGTGTTTGTTCTTAATGAAGTTAATGTCAGAAAACGCTGATTCACAGAGATAGGTTGAACCAAACAGGCTGGCAACCTTCATAGCTGCTGTGCATACACCACTGTACTTTTCTGTGTCAACAAGGCACCAAACGTTTGGTGCAACCTGGTTGGCTTTGAGGTGGAGGTCATTTTGTAGTGTTATAATTTCGATCTCCACTTGTCCAGCATCCAAGTTGAACGTTGCACTTAGTTGCTCAGCAATGCATGTTATGTCCATGTTCATGAAAGGATTGGAAATAAATGACACACTTGGCTCAAGATGATCAAGGTCACGAAACCTGTTCTCAAACTCTTGCCCAAGTCTGTTTATGACTTGACAGTACTTTTCTGCAACTTTGTCAAATGTCTTGGATGCATAAGCATTGTCTTGCAGCACCGACTGCACAGAGGGAAAGTGCAGCACCTTTTTTCTCTGTAAATGCACAGGGAAAATGTTCATGTTGGCTTTAAATGCATTTAAAGTACTTATCATATCAACAACTGTCTTACCCTTGCCTTGCAGCTCGCAGTTCAGTTGGTTTAGTTTCCCAGTAATGTCTGTTAAAAATGCAAGGTCAAGTGTCCACTCTGTGTCCTCTAGCTACGAGACGTCTTCGCCCTTGGACTGCATGAACTCTTTGATTTCACCCAAAAGTGACAAAAAACGAGGTAAAACTCGTCCTCTGCTGAGCCATTGGATTTCTGTGTGTAGCAGCAGGTCACCATATTCAGCTGACATCTCCTCCAATAGCACCTTGAATATCCTGTTCTGTTTCGCTTTGGAGCGGATGCCATTTATGATTTTCACAACGGGAGTCATCACGTGCTCGAAGCCGATCACTTTTGCGCATATCACCTGCTAGTGAATGATGCAGTGGTAATGCAGAAATTTTGGGGAGTCTGGGTCACCTTTACAGTGAGCGATGAAACCTGTATGTCGGCCGATCATAGCAGGAGCCCTGTCTGTAGACACCACTACCAGCTTTTCCAATGGAATATTTTTCTGCACGAAAAACTCCTTCACCATGTTATAAATGTCAACTCCCCTCGTAGTCATCTTTAGTGGTAGTAGTGTCAGGAGTTCTTTTTTTGTGGAGAAATCAACAAACACCATCCGGATAAAGACCAACAGCTAGACTGTACTGCTGCTGTCCATGGACTCGTCGCACTGGATGCTAAACCAACTGCACTTCGCCAGATCCCGGTCCAGCTGATTGGCTAAGTTACCGTACATAGCCAACACCCACCTAGCCATCGGAGAGAGAGGAGATTAGATCAGTTCCATTTTTCTCATCTTTAAGTACATTGTTAGCAATTATCATCATTGCTTCTTTGAAAACGTCCCCATCTGAAAATGCCTTTTTCTTCTTTATCAGAAAATATGTAGCTCTAAATGAGGCTTTGGTTGCTTTTTGAGAGTTTTTCACCAGTCTTGTGAAAAAAGACTGCTGCTTGACCAAAGCTGCCTTTAACTCGCAGGCTTTTGTTGCCTGTAGTAGGTCCGCGGGCCTGTTGGTGACCCCTGGTGTAGAATGTACAGTCATATGAAAAAGTTTGGGAACCCCTCTTAATTCTTTGGATTTTTGTTTATCATTGGCTGAGCTTTCAAAGTAGAAACTTCCTTTTAATATATGACATGCTTTATGGAAACAGTACTATTTCAGCAGTGACATTAAGTTTATTGGATTAACAGAAAATCTATAATAATAAAAGGCAAAGCCCTCACTGACTGGCTGACTGACTCACTCACTCACTGACTGACTGACTGACTCATCACTAATTCTCCAACTTCCCGTGTAGGTGGAAGGCTGAAATTTGGCAGGCTCATTCCTTACAGCTTACTTACAAAAGTTAGACAGGTTTCATTTCAAAATTATACGCGTAATGGTCATAACTGGAACCTCTTTTTTGTCCATATACTGTAATGGAAGGCAGCAAGATGGCCGTAGGAGACTGAGTTGCGTGTCGCGTCATCACGCCTCCCACGTAATCACGTGAACTGACTGTGAACTCAGTACGTAGAAAAGAAGGAGGAGCCCCAAAGAGCGCTGAAGAAAACACTCATTACACAATTGACAAGGCAGCGAAACAATAAGAAGCGAGTGAGTGACGCATACAAGCATCTTCATAAGACACGAGGTATAAAAAAGCACGGTGTAAACCGTAAGTCTAAATTAACTTTATAGAAACGCTCCCGCTGCCGTTTGCAATACCATATTCGCGAGATACAAGTTTAATGAGAAGACACGAGGTATAAAAAAGCACGGTATAAACCTAACCTTAAATTAACTTTATAGAAACGCTCCCGCTGCCGTTTGCAATGCCATATTCGCGAGATACAAGTTTAATGAGAAGACACGAGGTATAAACGACAGTTTGCATCACTTTGTAACAGAGTTAAAATTGCTGTAGCGAGAAACTTTTAACTGCCGGGTCTTAGCTAACATTAAATAAACCCATGGACATCGCAACATCACACAAGAGAGCGGCTCACGTGAAGTGACTGAACGCAGCAGGAGTGATCACTTCCATGAATCAAACCTGTTCAAAAAACACATTACACAATTGATAAAGTAGGAAAAGAATATGAAACAAAGCACGGTATAAACCGTAACTTCAAATTAAGTTTATAGAAACGCTGCCGTTTGCAATACCATATTCGCCCCTGCGAAGCGCGGTGATTTTGCTATATATATTAAACTATTTCAACCATTGTATGATCTGCTTCTCGCAACTGAAAGAGGGCACCGTGGCAGAAGTTAGCCGACTTGCTCACCAACCACAAGCGTTACCTGGTAGGTAACCACCCATACAATCAGATTGTGAATCAGACTACGAATGCCTGCAATGTAATTACCCCGATCTACATGCTGTCAAATGAACGAACCACACGCCGTAGCACAACGTTAGGGGCTTCGCCTCTACGTCCGAGGATCGATTCCAGTAAGGGAGTGCAGTGACTGTGTACTCCTAATGAGCCCACAATTACGGCGAAACACGTGTCGCATACTATGCATCTTCAAAGCACGGTGTAAACAGTAAGTTTAAATTGAGTTTATAGAAACGCTCCCGCTGCCGTTTGCAATACCATATTAGATGACTTTGTAACAGAGTTAAAATTGCTGGAGCGATAAATTTTTAACTGCCGGGTCATGTCGCGTGTTCTTGGGTAGGTACACCAAAAAATGTATACATTTATGCATGTAATGGGCAAACAAAAAATGTACTATAACCGAAAGCACTACAGTAGTACTCAATGTATCTTTACTTCTTAAATGTTAATGTTTTACTGTTTAATAATTTATACGCTTCTTATATGTTATTCAGATTCTTTTATCAAAATACCAGTAACAGCGCACTGCACGATAACGTGGAGTGAATATACTTGACATGACCATTCATAGTATTTATCCTCTTTCTCTGTACGTTTACCATTCGTTTGCTCAGAGGTTGATGACCTTGCTGCTTAATGAGCAGCTCTTCACCCTAGTGTCCCGCTGCTTCTCTTCTTTCGTCGGCATCTTTTCCCGTTAAAACTGATTTTTTTTAAAACTTAGTATGTTTTCTTTAATTTTTCAGTTAAGCTGGCACTTAAGTCTTCAATCTGCCTCAAGAATGATTAGCGGAGGTGGTAGACAATGAAAACGTCAGCCGTACGCATCCGCCACGCACGCACTGGTGCGCGCAGCTGTGAGTTGACTCTACAATAAAATAAAATAAAGATAAAAAGAGCAATAACTTGCAGCACCGCTATTCAATTACACTTGCCTAACGCCTCTCCTAAGGGGAAATACTGTGGGATCTGGGCATCCGTCAAAGCAGCAATCACAAGCCCGATTAGAAAGCGGGAAGCTGTGATTTGTCCTCTCCCTCCCATGTATCAATCGCAGCCCGTGTTGCAACGCACTATGTATGTATATGTATATATGTGTATGTGTGTGTATATGTATGTGTATATGTATATATATATATATATATATATATATATATATATATATATATATATATATATATATATATATATATATTTGTTCATATGTGTGGGAAAGCGAATAGTAGACGTGACGTAGTATATGTGTACCAAATTTCAAGTCAATAGGTGAAACGGTTTGCGAGCTACAGGTGATTTAAAATCCTGGACAGACAAACGAATAGCCACGGTAGCGTATTATAGAAGAACATTTTACTGTTTAATAATTTATATTTATATGCAATGTGCTTCTTATATATTACTTCATATTCTCATATGATAATGATGTTAATGTTGTTTATATTGATTTCTATGTTATTGTAAGTGCCCTTTATTTGTGGAAAAATAAATTTGGCAATTAAACTTATTTTATACATACATTTTATTTTTTTCTCTTGCACTCAGTGAGCGAATCCACTGGGTAATCAGCTCTCTCTCTCTCTCTCTCTATATATATATATATAGATAGATATGTATGTATGTGTATATATATATATAGATAGATAGATATATGTGTATGTATGTAGATAGATATGTATGTATATGTATATATGTGTATATATATGTAGATATACAAATATGTATATGTATATATGTGTATATATACGTAGATATACAAATAAGTATATGTATATATGTGTATATATATGTACATATACAAATATGTATATGTATATATGTGTCTGTATGTGTATATATATGTTGATATATGTATATATATATGTGGATGTGTATATGTATATATATGTATATATGTTTATGTATATATATGTTTACATAACCTCTTTAACACACTACTTCTCCGCTGCGAAGCGCGGGTATTTTGCTAGTATACAATATGCATCATAACAAAATTAGACAGATGCATAAATTTGGGCACCCCAACAGAGATATTACATCAATACTTAGTTGAGCCTCCTTTTGCAAATATAACAGCCTCTAGACACCTCCTATAGCCTTTGATGAGTTTCTGGATGGAGGTATTTTTGACCATTCTTCTATCCACAATCTCTCCAGTTCAGTTAAGTTTGATGGCTGCCGAGCATGGACAGATTGCTTCAAATCATCCCGTAGATTTTCGATGATATTCAAGTCAGGGGACTGTGACGGCCATTCCAGAACATTGTACTTCTCCCTCTGCATGAACGCCTTTGAAGATTTCGAATTGTAATTTTGGGTCATTGTCTTGTTGGAATATTCAACCCCTGCATAACTTCAACTTTGTGAATGATGCTTGAACATTATCCTGAAGATTTTGTTGATATTGGGTTGAATTCATCCGACCCTCGACTTTAATAAGGGCCCCAGTCCCTGAACTAGCCACACAGCCCCACAACATGATGGAACCTCCACCAAATTTGACAGTAGGTAGCAGGTGTTTTTCTTGGAACGCGGTGTTCTTCTTCTGCCATGCAAAGCACTTTTTGTTCTGACCAAATAACTCAATTTTTGTCTCATCAGTCCAAAGCACTTTTTTCTAAAATGAATCTGGCTTGTCTAAATGAGCATTTGCATACAACAAGCGACTTTGTTGGTGGCGTGAGTGCAGAAAGGGCTTCTTTCTCATCACCTTGCCATACAGATGTTCTTTGTGCAAATTGCGCTGAATTGTAGAACGATGTACAGATACACTATCTGCAGCAAGATGTTCTTGAAGGTCTTTGGAGGTGATCTGTAGGTTGTCTGTAACCATTCTCACAATCCTGTGCATATGCCGCTCCTGTATTTTTCTTGGCCTGCCAGACCTGGATTTAACAGCAACTGTGCCTGTGGCCTTCCATTTCCTGATTACATTCCTTACAGTTGAAACTGACAGTTTAAACC
Organism: Erpetoichthys calabaricus; assembly: GCF_900747795.2. Classification (NCBI taxonomy): domain Eukaryota; kingdom Metazoa; phylum Chordata; class Cladistia; order Polypteriformes; family Polypteridae; genus Erpetoichthys; species Erpetoichthys calabaricus. The sequence goes on from NC_041400.2 coordinate 48,807,017, forward strand.
TCTGAGATAGCTTTTTGTAGCCTTCCCCTAAACCAGTGCTCCGCAACCGGTGTGCCACGGCACACTGGTGTGCCTTGAGCCGATACAGGTGTGACGCGGTCAAATAAGACAATTTTCTAACTAAATAATATTTCAACGGTCCTCCTTAGAAACACAATAACGAGAATACGTGCAATGAAATATTCGCGTAAATAGCCTTTTAAAGGTTTAATAATTTTATGTGTCATTTCTCTGAAATAATAAATCCCATCGCCTGGCGCCTGTCGCCTACGACATAGGCCCTACGTAGTTGCCAGACAACTCCGTAGTATGCTTTGATAGCCAGAGTGCTCCGTGCCCTCACCTAGATTCAATTCAAGCCGACGTATTAGTTGTGCTACATCGCATTCACTCGTCTTGCGACAGTAGTTATCATTCATTACTATTAGTTGTGTTGCTGGATTGTGTATGGTTAACGTTCTTCGTGTGATTCATATTTAGTTTTATACCCCTTTAAATATGGATACATTTTTACGTGGAAAAGATTCGTCTTCACGTACAGATGATGAAGAACCCAGCACAAGTGTTGCAAAAAAAAACAAAGAAGATTGTGAAAAGGAAGTACAACGAAGACTACATTCGATATGGATTCTCGTGGTGTGGTGACGAAACGGCTCCAAAGCCACAATGCATCATTTGCGGCGATCAGCTATCAAACGAGGCAATGGCACCCAGTAAACTAAATCGCCATCTAAATTCAAACCATCCCAATTACGCCAAAAAAGACAAACAACTCTTGTGTTAATTAAAAATGATAAGCAGTCATGCTTAAAAGATCTTGACCAAGAACTTTGGGTTGCGCTATCAAATATTGAGCCGAATATAAAACTTTTGTGTTCATTGAAACAAGCGCAGGTATCACATTAATCAGTCATTATGTTATAATAATTATTAAGATTGCATAAAAGTAAATATATATAGTTTTTATGTATGTAAACTTATTAAACTTAATAAATGTATACTTATAATAAAAAATGAAAAATTATTGTGAAATTTGTGTATTAAATTAATATCTATATATCAGTGGCGTAGCTGGAGATCATTTTGCCCGGGGCGGTGAAGAATTTGATGCCCCAAAGCTGAAAGAAATTTTTTTTTGCGCCTCCTCAAGGAACAAAAAAAAAGGAAACTACCGTAGTTTGGATGCCCCTAAATAGCTGGCGCTCAGAGCGGACCGCCCCCACCCCCAGCCCCCCAGCTACGCCACTGCTATATATTTTAGCTTTTGATGTGCCGCGGAAATTCTAGGAAGAACTTTGGTGTGTCGTAGGTGAGAAAAGGTTGCGGAGCACTGCCCTAAACTATGATACTGAACAATCTTTTTTTTCAGATCTTTTGAGAGTTGCTTTGAGGATCCCATGCTGTCACTCTTCAGAGGAGAGTGAAAGGGAAGCACAGCTTGCAATTGACCACCTTAAATACCTTTTCTCATGATTGTACACACCTGTCTATGAAGTTCAAGGCTTAACTTGCTAATCCAACCAATTTGGTGTTGCAAGTAATCAGTATTGAGCAGTTACATGCATTCAAATCAGCAAAATTACAAGGGTACCCAAATTTTTGCACACAGTTTTTCACATTTGATTTAATTTCATACAACTAAATACTTCTTCACTAAAAATCTTTGTTCAGAAAACACCCCAGTACTCAGATGTTCATAGGAAATGAAAGACATTCCACTGTTATCTTTTTTTGTGGAAAGTAAATTATTTATTTATTTTTAATTTTTATTAATTTTATTGTAATCATTCCATACAAATAGATCAATTTTTATAAAAGATAGGATTGAAAACAAGTCGCCCCCCACCCCTTAAACTTACGTAAAACTTAAAGGCTTGTAGACATACCTAAATTGATGAGTTTAATAGGGCAATAGAGATAAATGGAGAAGAAAAAGAAATGTGGAGATAATTGCTTCCTTGGTGTATTAAGAGCTTATTCTAAGATATTATTGATTAGATCTTGCCAGGTTTTGAAAAAAATCTGTATAGATCCTCTAACTGAATATTTGATTTTTTCCAATTTCAAATAGTATAAAACATCAGTTTCCCACTGACTAGTTTAGCAAAATAAGTCTGCGTGCCAAAAGTGTAGTGAATATAATGACAGTTTGTTTGTCCTTCTCCACTTGAAACCCATCTGGAAGAACACCAAACACAGCTGTTAATGGGTTAGGAGGGATTGTGACACCAAGGCTGTCTGAAAGGCACTTAAAAATTTTGGTCCAAAACGAAATTAATTTGGTGCAGGCCCAAAACATGTGACCCAGTGAGGCTGGGACTTGATTGCAGCGTTCGCAAGTTGGATTTTGCCCTGGAAACATTTTGGACAGTTTTAGGCGATACAGATGTGCTCGATATATAATTTTGAGTTGAATAATTGTATGCTTTGCACATATGGAGCTCGAGTGACATCTCTGCATTGCCATTTTCCACTCCTTTTCTGATATATTGATTAAGAGATCTTTTTCCCCATTGTCCTCTTGGATCTTTAAAATTTGAGGGACTGCAAGATAATTTTATATATTGCAGAGATGGTGTCTAAGTCCTTGAAACTGAGCAATATTTTTTCCGGCATGGAGGAGGGTACAAGATGAGGAAAATCGGGCAGGTTCTGTTTAACAAAGTTCCTAATTTGAAGATAGTGAAAGAAAGGTGTGGCTGGAAAGTTAAATTTGGAGTGTAATTGTTCCTAGGATGCAAAGATGTTGTCTATATAAAGATCTCTAAGCAATTTAATCCCAAATCTTTTCCAGATATTAAAAACAGCATATGTTTACGAGGGTTGAAAGAGGTGGTTCTCTTGTAGAGGTGCCACAGATAAAAGATTCTCCATCTTAAAATGCTTTCTACATTGGTTCCATATTCTGAGTGAGTGAAGCACATTTGGCTTATTAGTATATTGCCGATAACTTGCATTTATTGGGGCACAAAGCAGGGAATATAAAGAATTACTGCAGGATTTTACTTCCATTGCAGACCAAGCCTGTGTATCTTCATCTATTTGCATCCAGGTTTTATAGCTTGTATGTTTGCTGCCCAGTAATAAAACTGAAAGTTGGGTAGTGCCCTTCCACCTTCTGCCTTAGGTCTTTGTAGGGTCGCTCTTTGGATACATGGGTGTTTTGAGTTCCAAATAAATGAGGTTATTGTTGAATCTAATTGCTTAAAAAATGATTTATTAATGTATATTGGAATGTTTTGAAATAAAAAAAGTAGCTTGGGAAGAATGTTCATCTTAACAACGTTAATTCTTCCAGCTAGAGTGAGATGAAGGGTTGACCATCTATGCAAGTCTTGCTTAATTTTTTCTATACAGACGACGAAATTTTGTTGATAAAGAGCTTTATGTTTACCAGGTCATCCCTTTTTGGCATGTATTTATTTAAATTGCACAGACTCCAGCATGCTGTTCAACTGGGATATTCTATGATTAGTTGGAAGATCAAATTATTTATTTGTTTCTCAAATTTCCCCCTTAAATCTGTGTTATGCCATCTTATTCAGTAATTAATTCCAAATATGTAATAGTAAGTGATTTGTCTTTGTGGTCTTTCTATGATTAATTATAAATTATGTTTATTAATAATTATACATTTAAAACTCTTTCCTGTTACACAGTCTAGGTACTATATATTTATTGTCTCTTCAGGTATTGAAAATTCTGCTTTAGCACAACATTCATTTATCAAATCTGTGCAGGCCGAAGCAAATGTGAGTAAGATTCTTACACATAATGTTTTAAGGAGAGTTAAGATAAATTTTACAATTTTGCAAAAAATGCCCTTTTAGCTGTCATTTATTTTTGTTTCCAGAATGTTGTAGCTTGGACAAATCTAGGGGTTTTATACCAGAAGCATGAAAATATTGAGGTATTATATTTTTACTGTTTACAGATTTTGCTTATTCTAATATTTTCAGTTCTAAAGCATTCAAATATTAGTGTTTTTCAATGAAATTTCTTTTTATTTATATAAAGACTAATAAAATGTCTGAATGTTTTAAAGTGTCTTGGCAAAGTCATCATTCTTTTGTTTTTGCAGTTTAAAATTATTTGGAAGACAACAAATATAATTTAAAGATTATCAGAGGCTGTCTTATTAGACCAGTTAATTCTACATTTCTTTTATGAGGCAATTTTCAACTGAAAGTAAATACAAAATAGTACTAGTAATAAAATTGATGCCGAAGACAATAGTAAGACTTACATTAATAGAGAGGTTTAGAAATGATAGAAAATGTTTCCTTTTCTACAGTTCCTTAATTTGGTAGAAGCATTTACTATTAGATTGTGCTTTATCAGTTTTATATGTGTTTGTGACTATTAATATTTAGGCATTTTCCTTACAATTGTTTCCTTTCACTACATTGATAAATAAGTCATAATGCGAGTGAATGGCTATACATAGACTATTTAAGAGCAATATGTTATGTTGAGAAATGTAACACAAGTATTGTTTTTTTCCAGCTTGCTCACAAAGCTTTTAAGGTAGCCCAGTCTTTGGAACCATCTTATGTTCGCTGTTGGATCGGCCAGGTATATGTGTTTCAGTGCATTTACATAACTTTACAGATAATTTGTTTCTATGAAATATAATTATTTTTGTCTTCAGCAATCATGAAGAAGTAAGATATCAAATGAGAAGAGGCCAGTTAACAATTCAAGTTGTACATATCCAAGAATAAACACCCACTCAAAACAATTTAAAAGTTGTGTTGTTTTCTAGAGTAATATACATTATGTTATGATCATGGACTGCTAAAAATTGCTAGATTTTACATAGTCTCAATTTTGATTCATAAACTGAAAGCAAAGTTTGATCAATACCATCATACAAGTGTTTACACTTAACCCCAATTAATTAATTTGAGCACAATTGTATTACTAGAACTTTAGATTTGTGTTATGGACATTGCAGTTGTTTTCTTTCTACAAGATAGGGTCAGTGGATGAGAAGTATCCTGCAAGTGTTTCATAAGTCAACTTTGATAGACCTAGGATATAATAGTCAATATCCACCTTATATTACAAGTGTCAACAGCACCATGCATATATTTTTCCGGATTAAAATTGCACATTGTAGGAGAGTGTTGTTTTGCCATTTAAGTAAACAAAAATCATGATTTATTTAGGGTGTTGCCTTGTTATATGTTTTACATTTGTGTTTGTGCACTTATTTTCTGTTTGCCACCCATATTTCATAAGCATCACTCAGATTATTTTTAATTAAGCTTAAGCCAGGTACACTGCTGTGAAAAAGTAATCCCCACCCCCATCCTTTGTTTTGACATATTTTTTTTTACAATGAATGGCTTCATATCTTTATACAAAGTGTAATATTAGATAAAGGGATTTAGTGTTTTAGATAAAGGGATTTAGAGCATCATTTCTAAATTGATACTTAATAAATTTAAGTAATACCATTATCCAACAACTTTATTACCCATGTATAAGGTAATTGCCCCCTTAGTCACTCACTCTTCACAGCTAACCAGAGTTAACACTAGAATTACCAGAGCCTACGAAAAACTTGTATATCCGGCCCACCTTAAATCGCTTCTTAAATCCGTTCACACCTCTCCGCCAGCATCCTTTGTCCTCTAAATGTGCTGATAAAAGACAAGCTGCCAGCAGCCGGCTATTCCATCCCCCCACCGACTTAGAACGTGAGCAAAGTTTTCCCAGCTCACGCCTTGATTGATTATGTGGGAGTGAAGTGGAGTTTTACAGTGGAAATAAGACATCATTATTCTAAAGTAATCTATGTAAACACATTGTTAAAACGGAAACTTTTTCATATTTTAGTAATAAATGTTACAAAATGTAGTAGGCATAAACTATAGAATATATAAAAAAGAACAACATGTGCGTTGTCCCTGACTCTCTAAGTAAGATCGGGGGAGGGGTGATGTTAGAGCGCCTGCGCTTATTCAGTGCAGCAGGGACAACGCACATGTTGTTCTTTTTTTCTTTCAGTACACGTGGCTTCCCTGTTAATTTATATATCTAGTGACTTCTCTGCCTGTCTGTCTCTCTATTACGCAGTGCTCTGTCTGTCTGTGTGTTATGGATCTTAAAAATAAGTTATAAGGACAGTTGTTCCTGTTAATTGTAGTCTCAATTGTTAAAAAAATATTTGAAAAGGAGCATCCCACATGAAAATATAACGATCTCAGTAACTGACAGTGCATACCAATGTATAAATTTTATGTCCGTTTGAGGTTTAAAAGAAAAGAAAAAAAAAGCAACACTTCATCCCCAGCGGGGAATCGAACTCAGGTCTGTGAGGCAAGGAAAAGCTACTCTGCCCTAAGAGGCAAATCTTAGCGCGCTACGCCACAGAAACTGTTGAATCATTCTTGAAGCTTTTGTGAAAGTGTTTATTTGATCTTTGGAACTCGGGCTTTATATATTCTATAGTTTATGCCTACTACATTTTGTAACATTTATTACTAAAATATGAAAAAGTTTCCGTTTTAACAATGTGTTTACATAGATTACTTTAGAATAATGATGTCTTATTTCCACTGTAAAACTCCACTCCCACATAATCAATCAAGGCGTGAGCTGGGAAAACTTCGCTCACGTTCTAAGTCGGTGGGGGGATGGAATAGCCGGCTGCTGGCAGCTTGTCTTTTATCAGCACATTTAGAGGACAAAGGATGCTGGCGGAGAGGTGTGAACGGATTTAAGAAGCGATTTAAGGTGGGCCGGATATACGAGTTTTTTCGTAGGCTCTGGTAATTCTAGTGTTAATTGATATGACATTGCTAGACCTAATTGCAGCCAACTGTGTTGAATCTAAACCTTACCATATATTAGAGCTTACCATGAGACTGAAGTATTCACCACAGTATTTCTAGAAGAATACTATCTTAATACATAATTCGCCAGTCTCCTCACTCACTCACGTCCGTCCGAAGCCGAATGTGCAGTCGCCTTCTGCGCAGCTGCCCAAAAAACCTTACGAAACCGACATCGCGGCAGGCGATGTGACTACGGCCGCAAAAATTCAAAGAGAAAGGCAACTTCGATTAAAGCTTTAGAGGCCTGAAAGGCGATTTCGACTACAGCTCAAGGCCTAATTACGCATTCATTCAATACACCTATATCAGGTTTGTGGTGCTTATACTTATTACAATTCCACTCGTGCCTGTTTCATCTTACGTTGTCGAAACGGGCTCGTTGTCTAGTGCCTCAATAAGAGGAAAAATGTTGTTGAAATTTGCCAATCGGGAAGAGAGCTCTGGGACTCCATCGCACTACAGTAAGAGCCATTTGGAACTGTGATGAATTTTTCTAAGAAAACCTGGCCTGTCAAAATTGCCCCAAGTGCACAGAGACAACTTATTCAAGAAGTCAAAAAGTATCCCAGAAGAACAGGCATAGAACTGCAGTCTTAGCCTTAGTCTTAGTCTTAGGTCAGAGACAGAGTGAAAATGAGAGTAGCTAGGCAGAAACCTTATCCAAGAGTAATATCATTACTTGTGTCACATTTCCAAAGAAAAACTTGGATGATCCCAAGCCTTTTATAATAACGTTCTATGGACAGACATGCCAAAAGTAGAACTCTTTAGATGACACAGTCCCTCTGTGTCTGGTGAGAAGTTAATGCAGCATTCAGTGAAAATATCATACCTATAATAAAACATAGGGTTGCAGTGTGATATTGTTGGAATGCTTTGCTTCCTCGGGACTCGTAAGACTTACCATTAAAAGAATTCGTCACTTTGCCAGAATATTCATAAAGAAAATGTCCCGTCATCTGTCTATGATCTGAAACTGAAGGTATGCAGAATGACAGTGACCCTTAACATAAAAACAAAGTATACTCAAAAGGAAGTTTACAGCTAAATGGATCGGAAGGAACAAAGTTCTGACTTGAAGCCAAAAGACTTTCCACAGAAGGGAAACCAGCTTTTCACATTCGTAAATTACCAGTGTGTCTGAGTTCAAGCATTTCTGCAAAGCAGAGAGGGCTAAAATTCCTCAAAGACTGCTTGCAAGATTGATATCAAATTAGAGGAAACGTATAGTTGGGATTATTGCTGCTAAAGGTGCTGTAAGCAGTTACTGAATCTATGGGGGGTAATTATTCTTTCACATGAGTGATAGTGAGATTGGATTGTATTTGTTCCATGAAATGAAGAAAGTAATATTTGAAAAACTGCATTGTGTGTTCACTCAGGTTTGCTATCTTTAATACTGCATTTTGTGTAAAGGGCTTAAGCCATTCATTATGTATAATAGACAAAACAGAGTATATTAGAAAAGTGGCAAATACTTTTTCAGTTTTTTGTGCAGTACATTATCATTAATCAAAGGAAATGTATTGTCTTCAGCATTTCTGCAGTGTATTTTTTTATTATTAGTTACCTCCTAAAATTCATAATTAATACTGGTTTTATTGACACCTGCCATTTTAAAATTTTTATTTTTTGTGCCTACATTTCAGTTAAGAATTGTCATTATGCAGGTAACCTACAATCATAGTTCTATTTTAATTTCTTTTAAAAGATTTAATTTACTCAGTGACTGAAATGAAGGGATATAGCTGAAGAACAGAAGAAAGATTAAAGACTAGTGAGAGCAGTGTATTGCTATTGTTGTACACTCACAGCATGCTTTTATGTTTCATGAGTCACCCTGTCTGTTATAATGCAGCTACTTTCTGCGTGCTTCATCCTGTGCCGTATACTTTGTAATGCATAATTACTTGAATTTCAATGAGAATTGCAATTCATGATGAAGTGTTGTTGGTTGAAGACTTTATATATCTATGAATCATTTTATATTGCCCTTCAGATGTCCCAAATATTGCTAAATATATCAGTTTTCTTTTAGGCTCTTATTGCTGAAGCAGTTGGGAGTTATGAAACCATGGATCTTTTCAGACACACCACAGAGCTGAGTGTTCATGTAAGCTAAACCTTTTGCAGTATTTATAACCTGTATTTGGAACCTGTCGATACAAAATCTAGCTAGCAAACTACAACCAATTTATAGGTGCTCTTTTAAAATAGAAAAAATATTGGTTTCTTCACAATATTCTCTCTGAGAGAAGTTTCCTTTCAGTGTTATTATACAGTATTTAATACCATTGATAAGTGAAACAGATTTAGACAGTTTTGACTGCAAGATAATGTTAAGTCAGTGTATATTTTAATGCATTAAAAATTAAACATTTCTGCTTATAAACTTAATTATTATTGAAAATAAAATATAAAGTTGCTTTCATTTTCTGCAGTCTTCTTTAAAAAAAAAAAGATGGTCTTACAGTGTGTGTGTGTGTGTGTATATATATATATATATATATATATATATACAGTATATATACTGTATATACAGTATATATGTACATATATATATGTATGGAAGCAAAGGTCTCTGATATGGTTTGCATATTTGTAGCTAGAGATCAACAAAGGGAGAAACTATGTAGATGATGATGTTATCGAGTTAGATAGCACTATAGGGATTATGGGGCTGGAGCAGTCTGTGCACCAGATGCTGGAAGGTCATGGGGGCCCTAGGCAACCCAAAGGGTAGGATGCAGTAATGCCAGTCGCAACTAGGGGTGCTAAATGCAGTCTTTTGCCACATCCCTGAATGTGCCCGTAGCGTTTTGTCATGTTGAGGGTGGATAGGAACTGAGCATTCCCCAGTCACTCTAGGAGGTCATCACCATGGGATATGCATTGAACTTGGAGACCTCACTGAGGCAATGGAAGTCGTTGCAAAAGCACCAACTCCCATCGGGTATTGGGACCAATATGATCAGGCTGGGCTACCCCTAGCTCCAGCATGCAATGTATTTCTAGTTCCACCTCTGCCTTCTTAGCCTCCGAGAGACAGTAAGACCACATGGATGATCATGCCCGGCTCATAGATGGTGTCATGGGTAATCAGCACTGTTCGGCCTGGCCTGGGATCAACAACACCCTCAACTGAGGTGGTGACAGTTCCTAGTTCCTTCTTTTGTTGAGGGGTAAGGCTGTCCCCATACTTTAGTAGGTCAGTGTCCATAAAGAGGTACAGTGTGAGAGTGGCCATGGAGTCACTAGAGTCACAGTCATCCCAGGGCCTCAGAAAGTTGATGTGGTAGATTTGTTTTATTGAGCTATGGTTGGGCTGGTTGACCAGGTAATTCACCAGCCCCTTTCGTTCGTGGACCTGGTATGGCCCCTGGCACTGGCCAAGGAGTTTGGAGTGTGATTTGGGGACTAGTACCATGACCCTGTCCCCTGGAGAAAAGAGCCTCGATTGTACAGCTAGGCCTGCGAGCGCTGGGCATGCTGAAGATGCTCTCGCACCATGGGGCAAAGTGGCGTGAAATAATAGCATGACCCAGAGACTTCCTTCCTGGCTTCCTCTTCCCAGCCCTCCCAGACAAAGTCAAGTAGTCCCCAGTTCTGTTTCCCGTACAGCAGCTCAAAAGGGGAAAGCCCATATGAGGCCTGCAGCACCTCCCAGAAGGCAAACAAGAGGCAGAATTTGGTCCCAGTCCTTCCTGTCTGTCTGCACCACCTTTCTCAATATCTGTTTGAGTTATCTGGTTAAAGTTCTCAGTCAGGCTGCCCACATGGGGATGGTGAATGGATGTTTTGAGGTAGCAGATGCAGAGCAGCCTGGTGACTCCCACAAGGTCCACAATTTGAAGGGCGTCCCCTGGTCCATGAGGATCTCCTTGGGGATGCTGACATGTGAAGATCCCTACCAGTTCCTAGGTGATGGTCTTTGAATTTGCTACCCAGAAGAGTATGGCATCTGGGCACCAGGTGGCATAGTCCACCAGGATGAAGATTTGTGTCCACTAGCGGAGGGTTCAAGAGGCCCGACGATATCCATATGAAGCCATTTGAAAGGAATGTCAGAGTTGGGCAAGGGAACAAAAGGAGTGTGATATCGCCAGGGCATCTGGGTCAGTTGGCATTTTGGGCAGGATCTGCAAAAGCGGTACATTTCCTCATACATGCCAGGTCAATAAAAGCATTCCATTATGCACACCAGTGTTTTTTTCAGCGCCCAAATGCACCACCAGTAAGTGAGTGTAGGACAAGTAACATACCTCTTAGAGGTAGGGCTGTGGGACAAGGAGATAGCTTCGGACTTTGCCCTGGCTTTCCACCTCTTGGTACAGCAGATCATGTTCAAGGACAATGTGGGGTGTGGATGGCATGGACCTGCTGGTAGGTTGTCTATCAACGACTGTGACCACATTGTCATTCCATTGCTTATGTTTAAATGATGTGGACAGGTAACAAAACCAGAACTGCAGGGAGGCAAATGGGACAGTGGCAACACCCTGTGAACCCGCAGGATCTTAGTTGAAGAATAGCTCTGTTGTAGTGGCTTCATGGACGCCACTTTACCTTGCATGGCTATGAGTCTCCTCCAGGTACTTGGGCACAGAGGCTCCCTGTCGGGTTTTCTGTGGGTCCAAGCTCTCCCCAGGATCACAGCATATGGAGGTATTTGGAATCCTCACCACACACATCCATCTGAGCTGCTCTTCTGCCACTAGCCAGCACACTGCGATTGCGTAACTCCTGGCCTCATCATGAATACAGGTCACACTGTCCCATTTGTCGTCATATTGTTCTGACACATAGTAACGGTTTTGTAGAGGGCTTGGACAGGGTGTCAATTCATTCTGGTCATGCCAGTAGATCACAAAAGGGTTAGACGTGATTGCAAAACAGGAGGTGTCTTAGCGTTTCTCTGTGTCATCTCGGTTTTCATGGCGGGAGTGGCGTCATTCTTTGTGGTCTGGCTGGTGGTTCAGTGATGCTCTATTATCTCTACCAGCACCTCCATATCCACCCAAGGTTGTCCCTGTATGGCTTGTACCGGGTATTCCAGGAGGGCATGGACCAAAAAGTTGGCGGCCACCATCTGCACTACCTCCTCAGCCATATTCTGTCCCAGTTGGAGCCAGCAACACTGAGCCTGACAATGTACACACAAACACACACACACATATAAAATATAGTCAATAAACTTTCCAGTTTCCATTTCATTTATAATTTATAAATACAGTATGGATTTGAATGTTTTTCTTACATTAAGTAAAATACTTTCAGAAATTAGAATTTGTGTATTTTTTGCCTGAAACTTGTTTGATGCAGTGACAGCTCAGATGTCTCAACTGTAATGGCGTATGTATGTACTAAAAACTATTACATAAAACTTAACATTAAAAATGTCTTATTTGTACATTAAATATGTGTTTCTTTATATCTAAAAGCCAGCATACAAGTTATTTGTATTAGTATTTGTAAAATTTGTTCGCTACCTTAATTAGTTTTACCTTAAAAACCTGCCTATGTACATTTTCTTTCTTATTCTGAATTTAAATTATTTTCTTAAACTGTATATTGATGACATATTCTCCTGTTTCATATTCTTTGTTCTAAACAGACTGAAGGAGTGAAGGGATATGCTCACTGGGTTTGTTCAACGCTTTTGGATAAAAGTAATAGGAACTCTGAGCTGTACCTCTACAATATTGTGCAAATGAATGCTATTTCTTCAGCACAAGTTGCTTTGACAAAATACACAGGTAAGGAATTGAAATTTCATTTCAGATGTGCTCTGGTAACTTTTGTAGATTGCAGTTTATTTAGATAAGTTCACTTCCAGTACTAAGCAACCAAAGCCTTCATTCTCTGCTTGGACTTTAAAAAAACATGTGCTGACTACCTTAACAAGCTATAAATATGGCTGATTTTTTTATGTAATACATGATCTATTTCACACTCTGTTCCTCTTTTCCATCTGCTTGGCATTCTTCCTCCTTGCAGAGAGTGGTTTCCCACTTGGTTCTTCTTCCCTTTTTGAGGTTTCAGCCTTAATGTCTTCTTAACACTAGAATTACCAGAGCCTACGAAAAAACTCTAGATCCGCCCCACCTTAAATCGCTTCTTAAATCCGTTCGCACCTCTCCGCCATCGTCTTTTGTCTTCTAAATGTGCAGATAAAGACAAGCTGCAAGCAGCCGGCTATTCCATCCCCCCAATGACTTAGAACGTGCACGAACTTCTCCCAGCTCATGCCTTGATTGATTATCTGGGAATGAAGTGGAGTTTTAGAGTGGAAATAATAGATTGTTATTTGGAACACATGCATTTCATGTGCGTTGCGTTTCTACAGTAATCTGTGTAAACATATTTTTAAAACAGAAATGTTTATAGTAGTAAATGACAAAATGTAGGCATAAACTACATAATGTATGAAGCTGAAGTCCAAATATCAAAGAAACACTTTCACAAAAGGTACAAATATAACAGAACAAGTGCGCTTTTATTCAAAAATATAATTGCAGAAAAAAAAAAGCCGCCTTAGTGTGCAACATTGACACTCACTTACTATGACTGCCGCCGTGGCGCAACATTATCAGTTGCTGACTGGGAATCAAAAGGTCACGAGTTCAATCCTGCACAACTCCCTTTTGAGAAGTGAACTGCTCTTATTTTTACAATTTTAGAATATAAAGATACATTTGATTTCAGTCTTTAACAGCTGGTGTAATTGATGATACTTGTAAAGGTTAGCTTTGTTTTGTTTTTTTTTTATTCACTTTTCATTCTCTTAGTCGCGTTCAGGATCCTTCCCTACCCCATCTGACACTGCTGTTTTCACATAAAGACGCGCTATAGCTCTGCAGTGTATCATGATACATACTAAAGTGTCTGCGTGCACTTTTCATGGCATTACACATTTATTTTTTGAGCATACCCATGTCGCTCAAACACAGGAACATATGTTGATGTAAAAGTATAACAAAAACAAGTGCACTTTTATTCAAGACTGTAACCGAAGAAAAAAGAAACAGTAGGTGGTTGATATGACAGCTTGTGTGGTGCAATGCTAAGAACTGCTGATTTCCGTTCCGTGCTATATAAAATCATCACATTCACATGTTAACAGTTCCCACACACCCAAGGACCGCCCTTCCTACATTTACGACATGTGTAATTGTTGCAGTGTACACACCTCTCTGTGCTATGGTTCCTATTACACTGAGCAAGCACCTGTAATTTGCAGCTCTAGATAGATAGATAGATAGATAGATAGATAGATAGATAGATAGATAGATAGATACTTTATTAATCCCAATGGGAAGTTCACATTCTTCAGCAGCAGCATACTGATACAATAAATAATATTAAATTAAAGAATGATAACAATGCAGGTGAAAAACAGAAAAACAGACAATAACTATGTATAATGTTGAATGTTAACGTTTACCCCTCTGGGTGGAATTAAAGAGTCGCATAGTTTGGGGGAGAAACGATCTCCTCAATCTGTCAGTGGAGCAGGACAGTGACAGCAGTCTGTCGCTGAAGCTGCTCTTCTGTCTGGAGATGATACTATTAAGTGGATGCAGTGGATTCTCCATAATTGATAGGAGCCTGCTGAGCGCCCTTCGCTCTGCCACAGATGTTAAACTGTCCAGCTCCATGCCAACAATAGAGCTTGCCTTCCTCACCAGTTTGTCTATTCATTATCTCAAAACACCACGCACATTCACAGTAATTCCCAGTTATGTCCACCACTCACACCCACGCCCACAACCATACAGAACTGATTCCACATCAGAGAATTTCCAGTTCCAGCATAAATTCACACCCGATCTGACGTTTTCGTTTTCAAATAATATTGCATTTAGTGCGATGATGTTTTCACATATATTGTCTTTCTTTCAGGTGTGTAATAGAAACCACAGCATAGAGAGAAGTGTATACATTGTAACAGGTACACATGTTGTAAATGTAGGAAAGACGATCCATGCGTGTGTGTGAACTATTAACTGTTAACATTTGAATCTGATGATTGCATATAGCGCTGTCTTATTCAGTGCGCGCAAGAACATGCAGGTAGCCAGTTACTGTGTGCTACAACATGCTGGCGGTGATCAACTCACATTTTAAAAAAAGAAAGAGACAAATATATGTGACGTTTTGAAGAAACCATTTTATGACACGAATAGTAGCAATCAGAAAACATCGTCGAAGTAATGCAATATTATTTGAAAACGAACAGCGTCAGATCGGGTGTGAATTTATACTGGCGCTGTTACTTAGAGTCAGATCAGAAGCTGAATAAGCTCCTGTTCTGACTCTAAGTAAAAAAGCATGAATTAATCAACAGAAATAACCGTGATCGATATTTTAAACTTAACGATTTACAGTGCATACCAATTTATAAATTTTATGTCCGTTTGAGGTTACAAAGAAGAAAAAAAACACTTTCTCCCCAGCAGGGAAACAAACTCGGGTCTCTGAGGCATGGCAGGGCTGCTGCTGTCTGAGTCAGCAAATCTTAGTGTTAGGCCACGGAAGGTGTTGTATCATCCTTGAACCTTTTGTGAAAGTGTTTATTTGATGTTTGGATTTCAGGCTTCACACATTCTATAGTTTATGCCTACATTTTGTAACATTTATTACTAAAATATGAAAAAGTTTCTGTTTTAACAATGTGTTTACACAGGTTACTGTAGAAATGGAACACACATGAAATGCGTGCGTTCCAAATAACGATCTATTATTTCCACTCTAAAACTCCAGCAGTTCAGTCACTCCCAGATAATCAAAAAAGGCATGAGCTGGGAAAACTTAGAGAACGTTCTTGGACAGTGGGGGATGGAATAGCCGGCTGCTTGTCTTAATCGGCACATTTAGAAGACAAAAGAGAGGTAAGCATGGTTTTAAGGTGGGCCGGATCTTCGAGTTTTTTCGTAGACTCTGGTAATTCTAGTGTTAAATTAGTCCTTGATGTCTATGAAAGAAGTCAGGATGCTTTCAGTGACTTCCCTTTATTAAAACACACACTCATACCAGGATCAGCACTAACAGGCTAGACTTTTTCATTTGTAAGAGAAAAAATATACACTGTTGAGCCCTTTTATGATAGGCAATTGTATGCTTTCATCCCAGCTCAGACAGAAATAGTACTACCAATAAATGTAATGATTTCAGCAGTTCAGTCATGAAATCTGTTTATTACTGGGAACTGAATGGGGAGTGAGGTGCCACCTAAAATCTACTGATTTTACCATTAAGTGAGTTTTCAGGCTTGCTTTGGAAACCGACATCATGCCTAGTATAATAGATGGTGGGTGAAGAATTAGAGTGTAAGAGGAAGTCACATGATTCAGGGCCATAAGTAGAGTTTGTCATACATGCAGGTAAAAACTATTCAGTTGACTGAGTAGAGAACTCTAAATCAGATGAAATATATAGTAATCAGTATTGTAATAAGTAATCACATTTCCAGACAAAGGAACTGTTTGGGCTAAAACAATACTTTTCAAACTTGCTTTTATATTTTCATTTAGCATCCTTTGCTGTCATTAATAAATTATATTTTACTTTGTTTCAATCCAACCTTGTCACCACTGACTCTATAACTGAATGTAACTTTTTTAGTTCTTTAAAACAGTTGATTATCATTAGTGTATTTAATAATTATTTTTATTAGAATGCATCATTCTATAAAGAGACAGATATAAGATGTACAGTAATTCTGTTCTTATTTCCATCTAATCCAGCACAGGCTTCTCTGAACGCATCCGACGTGTTTAGTCCAGGTCATCCTATAGTCTCTACAAAGCCTTTTTAGTCAATGTATACATAGTCATATTTCTGTTTTTGCCAATTTTAATCATTGGCTGTGAAAGTGGCAAATTTTCACATATATTTCTGATTGCACAAGGGGCCTGTCAAATAGTATGTTAATCATGTGAGATAGTGCTGCAGCAGTGGTGAAGGGTTTTTCACTCTTGTAGGACATTTCACCAGTAGGTCAGAATTGCGTTCAATGCTAAACTGGAATAATTATAGTCACCCAGGATGGATATTGGCTGTCAGAATCTCAGACCTGACTGGCTGCAAAATACATTGTAATGATAAAGAGACTCATTAAAGTAAGCAGTAATAAAAAAATATACCATGTAAAAGAAAGAATAAACTTTCCAATTACAAACTCACGATAGCCCCTCATGGCAGTAACACTATGCAGATTGATAATGGTGGGTTGTAACTTTGGTTGTAAATGTTAATGTGAAAAGAACATAGACTAGCATCATTGGTGTACAGTATATTCATATTTATTCCAGTGTGGTTTTCTGTCAGAATGGACTGTGTGAACAAGCTTTGTCTAGTATAGAAATCCTGGCAGTCTGAATGCTGAAAGTACAGTACATTGAATTTTACCATGTATTTCTTATTCAGTAAGCCAGTTACAATTTGCTGTGGTTTTCTTTTTAGCTAAAGCATATTTTAGTGTTCCACTTGTCCAAGCTTAAAGATATTTCAGCCACAGTGACATGTTGAAAGTAAAGTCTTAGGTACACCCAAAAACTATCATCATCTGAAATATCAGGAGCATTTTATTATCAAGGAGCATCAAAGGAATCCTACTCTGAACAGTTTCTTGACTATAAGTATAATTTACCTTATATGTTCCCATCTCCTTTTATTCCTTTACATGATTGAAAGATTTTTATTTAAAGCTATAGTTTTTTTTGGTTGACATTTTTATATCTTTTTGCAACAAAAAATAAATAAAAATATATATATATAAATGTATCAAATAATGGATAAAGTAGCATTAAATGTGATAAATAGCATTTATCATTTTTTTATGGGATGGAGCCTTTAAACCCTTTGATGGAAAAATTAGAAAAAAAAACTATATACAAATATGCATTAACATGAATTTTTGGCTGAACTATAATAAGGAAGAACTGATGATATACGTTATAAACATCGGTTAGTAATTTCACAGTAAAATAACTAAATTTTATGTTTGCAGAAAGAATTCAGATTGATGCCGCTGCATTTACCATGCTTGGATACCTCAACGAACATCTAAATTTGAAACAGCAGGCAGTAAAAGCTTACCAAAGGTAGGGGTATTGTTATAGAGAAATTAACATTATACTGTTATTTTAGCAATTAATCATTTAAAATAATATAACAGTGACACGTAGTTATTTTTTACCTTATTTACAATGCTTGTACTTTATTGTACATTTGAATGAAGTGGAAGAGCGTTGTAATCTCTGAAATTATAAAATAGCAAATGAGGGAAAAGCATTAAAATGATATAATAGTTACCATTTAGATTTGCTTTTTTTTTTCCTTGAAGTAATTGACATTGAAAGCTCGATGTACAGTACATTTAAGTCTGAAACTTCTGTTGTCTTATGCTTGAAGTGACAGCAGTATCTCATATTTATTAGATGCTAAAATGCTTTAATCTGCAAAACTGTTAAAATAGTTACCTTTTTTCCTGTAGTGCTTTTCAGATACTACAGACCACAGGAGAAACAGAGAAGTTAATATTTGCCCTTAGAAATTATGGCAGAAGTCTCAGGTAAGAACAACTCAGACACACTGCTAGATATTTACTCTGCTTAGTGTACTTAACTATGTCTAATTTACAAAAGCAAGTATAATTTTTAGACCTGTCAAGAAAGAACTGAAGCTAATAGAAGATTGATGCTGTTTTGAATAACAGCAGTTAAAAATTAATCACATTAGAAGGCACGGTCTGAATCAAAGCATTTCAGTTCATAAGTACAGCAGTTTTATAGATGATGTCACATATTAAACTACTGTCATTTGTTTGTATAAAATGTATTTGTATAAAAGGAAATTATTAATGGTAGTTGATCTTTATTCTTCAGATATTTGTCATGCCAGTATTAAAATTTACTTTATTTAAAAGACACTAAGGTATCCTAAACATAACCTTTAATCTGCTTTTTTTTCTTTGACCTTTCTTCAGTACCATTGGTCATTATAATCAGGCTATTCAGGCTTATACATCAACCCAACTCAGTGACCTAGATGACATCACTGGTTTAGCACTTGCTTATTTCAAGAGTGGACTTTTGCAGGAGAGTATCACAGGTAAAATGAAAATAGTCCCTGGTATGTGTTATGTACATTCACAAAAAAATCTGTATAAAAGACAGCTGAAAAATACCAGTATAGTTTATAACTGTAATCTCTGATTTTACAATGGGTAGTTGGGTGCTATTTTTCATTTCAAGAACCTCAATTAGTAATAATTTTATCTTCTAATAGTTTCAATGCATTTTATAAAGATTTGCAATGAAGTGATTTAAATATGCAGTGCAGAAGAGTGTTTCATGTTAAGTCTGCAACATTTTCACTTGGAGAGAGAGAGAGAGAGGGAGAGAGATTGGGAGCATGCACTGATACAGCGTGTTGCCGCACCCGCCACATGACTAACCACCTCAGGATCACAAATTAGGACCCGAGCACAGCTGTACTACAGGTGAACCCTCAGCACCACACTAGTTTCTTACAGTGGCTAGACTGCCAATCCTGCCACCAACCCCCCAGTTTTCCCTACAAATTGGAAGACTTGCATGCAGGGTTGGATGCAGGTTAATGTCATACCCAGAGTGAACAATTGCAGGTTAAGGGCCTTGCTCAAGGGCCCAACGGAGTGGAATCACTTCTGGCATTTACGGGATTTGAACTGGCAATCTTTTGCAACTGATTGCCAGCGCAGATCCCTAGCCTCAGAGCCATCACTCTGCCCATTGTCACCTAGGTGCTCTTTTAAATATTACTGTCTTAAAATACTGAGCCAATCAATTTAACAGTGCCCTTTATTAAAGGGAAACAT
This sequence comes from Erpetoichthys calabaricus, assembly GCF_900747795.2. Lineage (NCBI taxonomy): Eukaryota > Metazoa > Chordata > Cladistia > Polypteriformes > Polypteridae > Erpetoichthys > Erpetoichthys calabaricus. Next base: position 48,826,724 of record NC_041400.2, read on the forward strand.
AGTTTTTCATTCCAGATTTACAATAATATTGCTTATTTTTCACAAGTGTAACTTTATGGATATAAACACTAATTGGTTATATGTTTTTCTTTTTCTAGCATGCAGTAAATCTAATCTTATTCCTAGTCTTCCATTACTGAACCCACTTAAACCAGTTCAAGGTCCTAGGTACCACCAGAATCGGGAATAAGGCAGGAACCAGGCCTAGAAGGATGCTAGTTTATAGCAGGACTTACTAACACAATGTATACACACTACTTATATTAGTTCTCCAAGTATACTACTACTCAGAGAAAAACGTTATTGTTATTTCTCAATTTTTAAAAAAATTGCATTTTTCTGCTTTAGAGACAATTCATATAACTCCGTTTTAAATTTTCATGTATATTGTTTTCTTTTAAACCAGTGTATGAAAAAGCCTTGATGCTGGCAAAAACAGAAAAGGAGAAAGCATATATACTTGTATCCTTGGCCTTACTTGAACACAAGCAAAAAAAGGTGGATGGTGCTAAAACACTGCTTTTTAAATGGTTTGTATAAGCCTTACGAATCTTATCTTGGAAAATGACCATAATACCATAGCCACCACTAAGTAGCTACAGTATAAACCTGTAAATAATTGTTCAGAGCATTTGTTGATATTGTGTAAATTTGTAGACTGCAAGGGTAATCTGTAGGTAGAAGCAAGCCTGGGTACCTTAAATTAAAATCTGCAGTATGCATTTCAATCACATCTGAATTGTTTAATTTGTCGTTTTTAACTGTGGAGCAGAGGGGAAAATCATGGAAAAATGCGTCTTTGTCACAAACATTATGGAGGCACAATAGAGCATTGTGCTAACAGGTTTCCAATCTTGAGACACACATTGGGCCAGTGAGTGTGAGTAACTAACCTGTTCCATTGTGTCACAGCTCCTGGCTCAGTGAGAACATCTTTTCTGTTTCCCGTGTATCTGTGCAGATTCTTCACACTTTATTTTTCCATCAAGAAGTATGAAATGTCTTGTAAATTGTAAACAATCTTTTGTTTATTTAACTCAAAGGCACTAAATACATAGCTTCAATACTTAATTTGCCAAGAACACTTTGTACTCGCCTAATAAAACTGTTTTGAATAGGCACTAAAAATTAAGCAAGCTGCAATACAGACCATAGAATGAAGATGCTAGTTTTTGCTGCTTTCCATTATGTAGCGTCTTAACTATTTCATTATTCAGTATCTTTAATTCATGCCTCCATGAAAAGAAAAAGACATTCAGGTCTTGGTTTTAGAGGTAAATTAATACATAAAAATTTCCTACGCCTGTCAATTATGTTGTTAATATGTATGTTTCTTGTTACAAGTCTCAAAATTGTATAGGCAGTTTTTCTTGTGCCAGTTATCAGTATCCAAAAGGGATCTGCTGGACCTCTGCACAGAAAGAGTCCACATGCTTTTTTAAGTCTAGCTGACCTCCCGGAATTGCCTGCTGGCAAAAATTATAAGCCACAACGAGAACAGTTTTAACAGAGTCAAAAATTTGTAAAACTGAAATGAGAGTTGTTTTCTCAAACTCAGTGAGGGTGCTGCCAAAATAAACAAACAGCTAAACCATAAGAAAAGTCACCATAAGAATTTCCAGGAGTCAAAATCTAAAATATGTGTTGGTAGCTAAATCAAGACACTAAACCCTTCACAATGTTGAGAAGTGAAATGCCACAAGATTTGAACCTGAAGACCTAAAATACTAAGAGCATAAACACAAGTTGTGTGTGGGATGAATGTGTAATTTTGGATCCTGAACTGAATGCAAGTGTTTTAAAGCAAAGCATCTGTAACATGGCACACAGTGCCTTTTGGGAAACAGTCACTAGAAATGGTGTAGCATTTAATATAATGCTGAAGCTAGAAAATGGTAAAGTAAAACACTTGAAATTAAATGATAAAAGTATTTGTACTGGTGCACAACTAAACTATTAATACACAGTACTTGTATTATTATTCCTTTATGTGAAAACCTTCTAAACACCCATAACAGAGCAATAGGAAAAATGTATTTAATAAATATTTTATATGCTTGACCCAGAGCATATGTTATTTGCTGTATGTATAGAGGAATTGGGGAATTTACTGAATAACATACACAGGAGTGTTGACTCACTGCCAATAAGCTGAAAATATCATTGAGTCACTCTTCATGTCTGTCATTCTTTTAGAATGTGACTTCCTTTACTAAGAGTCTTCATTTTCACTTGTATTAGATTTAGGTTTCATTTTTATTAAATAATATTAAATATTTTTAAGAGAATTATTTAAGTTTTAGTATGAATGATTAATTTAGATATTGCAAAAGAAAAAGTAAACATGACATGTTTGTATATTTTAGTTCCATGTTAAAAGAGCCTGCAATTGAAAGTCTTCTGTCACTTTGTGCCTTGGGACTAGTCAACAGAGATGCTACACTTGCGACAGCTGCCCTTAATGAGATTAACAAACGTGTTAACCAAAAAGATGCAGTTTATGATCGATGTCTGCTCTTGTGTGCCATTTTTGCTCTCCAAGGCAACAATGCAGGTGTACAGAAACAATTAGCTAAAGCTGTTCACAGGTATGTATGTATCAAAATATTTGTCATTTTATCATTTATATTGTATCTTTATAGACCACCTGACACTAAGTACATGTAGATGGAGTAGGTAAATTTAATAAACATGTCTTTTCATAGCATTATGTTACAAAAAAATTAACTCTTTGGTATAACATGCCTAACAGCTACTTTTTTTTTATTTTTATTTTTTTTTTTCCCTTTTTCCCTTATAGTCACCCAGGTGATCCTATGTTGTGGTCTCTACTATCTAGAGTGGTTCCTCAGTACTACCCCAAAAATTCCAAAGTAAGCATTTATATATAGAGTATATCTTATATATGTATATATATTTATTTATTGTAACTTTTTAAATTAGTAATATTAATGTGTTGTGATAGGAGGAGATTTTTGGGTAGTAACAGTAATGAGGCAAAATGACCAAAAAGGGTATCCTTATTATACAGAATTTTTAAAGGTGAGATGAATAAAAGAAGAGCACGAAGTACAAAAGGAACAATAAAACTGGAAAAATAGTTCTTCTGTTGGTTTAATGAAAGAGTCTTGAATCCTGTCTACCAGCTGGGGTTGGCACATACTCACATGCCCACCTCAAAGTATGCTGTATATGATCCATTCTCCTCCTGACTGCTACTAGCCCAGCAATTGACCCGTTTAGTGGCAATTAATAAAGACAAGACTATCCATCATGTGGCAAGTGCAGGAGTACTAGTAAAGAGTCACTACATGTTTAAATAATTAGGTCATATTTCAGTAATATTTTACAGGAATCAAAAAACATGTATCATCAGAGAAGTGTAAATTATATAATTTGTCTTGAATTTCAGAAAGCTTTTAAGGCATCAAACTTGGCGCAAACCCCAGTAACAAAGGGTTATTGTGAACTTTTTCAGAATTAGGAAGTTTTTAACACTAGAATTACCAGAGTCTACGAAAAAACTCGTAGATCTGGCCCACCTTAAAACCGTTCTCACCTCTCTTTTGTCTTCTAAATGTGCCGATTAAGACGAGCAGCAAAAAGCCGTCTATTCCATCCCCCATCCATCGCAAAATGTTCACTAAGTTTTCCCAGCTCATGCCTTGTTTGATTATCTGGGAGTGACTGAACTGGAGTTTTAGAGTGGAAATAATAGATCGTTATTTGGAACACACACATTTTATGTGTGTTCCATTTCTACAGTAATCTGTGTAAACACATTGTTAAAACAGAAACTTTTTCATATTTTAGTAATAAATGTTACAAAATGTAGGTATAAACTATAGAATGTGTGAAGCCTGACGGCCAAACATCAAATAAACACTTTAACAAAAGGTTCAAGGATGTAACAACACCTTCCGTGGCGTAACGCTGAGATTTTCTGACTCAGAGCATGGCAGCCCTGCCATGCCGTAGAGACCCGAGATTGATTCCCCGCTGGGGAGGAAGTGTTTTTTTTTTCTTTGTAACCTCAAATGGACATAAAATTTATAAATTGGTATGCACTGTAAATCGTTAAGTTTAAAATGTTGATCGCGGTTATTGCTGTTGATTAATTCATGCTTTTTTATTTAGAGTCAGAACAGGAGCTTATTCAGCTTATTCAGCTTCTGATCTGACTCTAAGTAACAGCGCCAGTATAAATCACACCCAATCTGACACTGTTTGTTTTCAAATAATATCGCATTACTTCGACGATGTTTTCTGATTGGTACTATTCGCGTCATAAAATGATTTCTTCAAAACGTCACATATATTTGTTTTGAGATTATGAAGAGAGCTGCAAATTACAGGTGCTTGTTCAGGGTAATAGGAACCATAGCACAGAGAGGTGTGTACACTGCAACAAGTACACGTCGTAAATGTAGGAAGGGCGCTCCTTGGGTGAGCTATAGCGCGTCTTTATGTGAAAACAGCAGTGTCCGATGAGGAGTGACTGATGATTGCATATAGTGCTGAAGTTACTGCTCTTTACTATGCTTTCCTCTGCATGTCCTGGAGTACAAAAGAAACAGCATACAGCAACATGTGGGGACTGGCAAGATTGGGGGGGAAAACAAACACGCGGTCGTATGTATCGTGATACACTGTAGAGCTATAGCGCGTCTTAATGTGAAAACAGCAGTGTCAGATGGGGTAGGGAAGGATCCTGAACGCGACTATGAGAATGAAAAGTGAATAAAAAAAACAAAAACAAAGCTAACCTTTACAACTATCATAAATTACACCGGCTGTTACAGACTGAAATCAAATGTATCTTTTTATTCTAAAATAGTAAAAATAAGAGCAGTTCACTTCTCAAAAGAGAGTCTTGCAGGTTCAAACTCGTGACCTTTTGATTCCCAGTCAGCAACTGATACTGTTGCGCCACGGGGCCGTCGTAGTAAATGAGTGTCAATGTCGCACACTAAGGCGGCTTTTTTTTATTTTTGAATAAAAGTGCACTTGTTCTGTTATATTTGTACCTTTCGTGAAAGTGTTTCTTTGATATTTGGACTTCAGGTTTCATACATTATATAGTTTATGCCAACATTTTGTCATTTACTACTAGAATATGAAAAACATTTCTGTTTTAAAAATGTGTTTACACAGATTACTGTAGATACAGAACACACATGAAATGCGTGTGTTCCAAATAACGATCTATTATTTCCACTCTAAAACTCCAGTTCACTCCCAGATAATCAATCAAGGCATGAGCTGGGATAAGTTCGTGCACGTTCTAAGTCGGTGGGGGGATGGAATAGTCGGCTGTTTGCAGCTTGTCTTTATCTGCACATTTAGAAGACAAAAGACGATGGCGGAGAGCTGCGAACGGATTTAAGAAGCGATTTAAGGTGGGACGGATCTACGAGTTTTTTCGTAATCTCTGGTAATTCTAGTGTTAAAAGTGATATTCTTTAGGGAGTGGTGCAGGAGTCATAGCTCGTTTTAATATGCATAAATGATCTGGATTAAAATATAAAAGCAAGCTGTTTAAGTTTGCAAATAATACTAATCTAGGTGAAATGGCAGATAATTTAGAATGAGAGGAACAAGTACAGATGGGCCTGAACAGAATTCAGGTTTGGACAGATGAAATGTAATATAAATAAATGTAAGGTATTATACATAGAAATTAAAAAGGTTAGATTTACATACACATGGGAGGTTTGAAACTTGAATGAACATCTTATGAGAAGGACCTGTTATAGGATTCATAGTGGACTCATCAATATCTACATGCAGGCAGTGTTAGAAGTTATATAACATGATGTACAGAGTACAAATTAAAAATAGTTTATGCTTAAGCTTTCATAATGTACTAGCAGGCCTCACCTTGAGTATTGTGTTCCGCTTTGGTCTCCATATAACAAAAAAAGACATTGTGATAGAATAATTGCTGAGAAGAATGATTAGGCTGATTACAGGTAAAAGGTATGAAATAAGGAAAGACTGAAGGAACTGAAGCTTTTAATTGCTGTTATATTTACTTTTTTGGCTCACAGTTTTATCTAAGGTGACTTATAATATTTTAGATATAGTTGGTTGCATTTCTTTTGAGTGATTTCATCTGGCACCCATTTTTTTAAAGGAGCTGGTCTACTTCTGGTTCTTCTGCTTCAATTTAACAGTTAACATTAACACATCACTTAACTCAAGATTGTTGCTGGAACCTCTAGGGGTACTGCACAAATTCACATTTGCTTATTTATATTTAGTATAACATTAGAGGAGCATACCTTCCAAGTTATTTAAGCTTAAAAAGCAACAACAGCCTGCAGCATTTACACTATTTTTGTATTATATTGCTCTATTTTCCTGGTAATGCTAGTCATTCTTGTTGTTTTCTTGTTAAACACTGCACATAGGAAATCTCTCTATTATAATAAAAAAAATCTTGGGAGATGAGGCTTTTTATCCTCCGATGAGACGTGATCTTTTAAAAAGAGACACTTTCATGTCCTGCAAGATGAGACTTTGTGCCAAGAGATTTAACCACACCCGGGGCCGGAAATTGACAAAGTAGAACATTGTAAAGAATTCAAAAACGTTGGCGTGATACACATGCAGAGCAGGTTAGAGATAATGGAAGTACAAAAATTTGAAAGTCTCAAAAACATAATAGTAAAGATCACGTTAGCGCAAACTAATGGAAATCATTACTCAGTGATATAACGGAACAGTGAAAAGAGATCGAATATATTGTTTGGATTTAACACTAGAATTACCAGAGCCTAGAAAAAAACTTGTAGATCTGTCCCACCTTAAATCTGTTCACACCTCTCCGCCATCGTCTTTTGTCTTCTAAATGTGCAGATAAAGACAAGCTGCAAACAGCCGACTATTCCATCCCCCCACCGACTTAGAACGTGCACGAACTTCTCCCAGCTCATGCCTTGATTGATTATCTGGGAGTGAAGTGGAGTTTTAGAGTGGAAATAATATGTCGTTATTTGGAACACACGCATTTCATGTGTGTTCCGTTTCTACAGTAATCTGTGTAAACATATTTTTAAAACAGAAACGTTTTTACATATTCTAGTAGTAAATGACAAAATGTAGGCATAAACTATATAATGCATGAAACTTGAAGTCCAAATATCAAAGAAACACTTAAACGAAAGGTACAAATATAACAGAACAAGTGCACTTTTATTCAAAAATATAACTGCAGAAAAAAAAAGCCGCCTTAGTGTGCGACATTGACACTCATTTACTACAACAGCCCCGTGGCGCAACAGTATCAGTTGCTGACTGGGAATCAAAAGGTCACGAGTTTGATCCTGCACGACTCCCTTTTGAGAAGTGAACTGCTCTTATTTTTACTATTTTAGAATAAAAAGATACATTTGATTTCAGTCTGTAACAGCCGGTATAATTCATGATATTTGTAAAGGTTAGGTTTGTTTTTGGTTTTTTTTATTCACTTTCCATTTTCTCAGTCACGTTCAGGATCCTTCCCTACCCCATCTGACACTGCTGTTTTCACATAAAGGTGCAGTGTATCACGATACATACGACCGCATGTTTTTTTCCCCCAATCTTGCCAGTCCCCACAAGTTGCTGTATGCTGTTTCTTTTGTACTCTAGGACATGCAGAGGAAAGCATAGTAAACAGCAGTAACTTCAGCGCTACATGCAATCATCAGACACTCCCCATCTGACACTGCTGTTTTCACATAAAGACGCGCTATAGCTCACCCAAGGAGCGCCCTTCCTACATTTACAACGTGTACTTGTTGCAGTGAACACACCTCTCTGTGCTATGGTTCCTATTACACTGAACAAGCACCTGTAATTTGCAGCTCTATTCATTATCTCAAAACAAATATATGTGACGTTTTGAAGAAATCATTTTATGACGCGAATAGTACCAATCAGAAAACATTGTCGAAGTAATGCAATATTATTTGAAAACGAACAGCATTAGATTGGGTGTGATTTATACTGGCGCTGTTACTTAGAGTAAGATCAGAAGCTGAATAAGCTCCTGTTCTGACTCTAAGTAAAAAAGCATGAATTAATCAACAGAAATAACCGCGATAGACATTTTAAACTTAACAATTTACAGTGCATACCAGTTTATAAATTTTATGTTCGTTTGAGGCTACAAAGCAGGGAATCAAACCCTGGTCTCTACGGCGCAGCAGGGCTGCCGTGCTCTGAGTCAGCAAATCTCAGCGTTACGCCACGGAAGGTGTTGTGAAATCCTTGAACCTTTTGTGAAAGTGTTTATTTGATGTTTGGCCGTCAGGCTTCACACATTCTATAGTTTATGCCTACATTTTGTAACATTTATTACTAAAATATGAAAAATTTTCTGTTTTATCAATGTGTTTACACAGATTACTGTAGAAACGGAACACACATGAAATGCGTGTGTTCCAAATAACGATCTATTATTTCCACTCTAAAACTCCAGTTCAGTCACTCCCAGATAATCAAACAAGGCTTGAGCTGAGAAAACTTAGTGAACGTTTTGCGATGGTGGGGGATGGAATAGCCGGCTTTTTGCTGCTTGTCTTAATCGGCACATTTAGAAGACAAAAGAGAGGTGAGAACGGTTTTAAGGTGGGCCGGATCTATGAGTTTTTTCGTAGACTCTGGTAATTCTAGTGTTAAACTTTAAGTCAGAGACTTGTAGATCGTCTAATTCGTGTTGCCATCAGGGAAAATTAGTGTTTCTTCGCAATGAAGAGGTGCATCCGTGAGAATTAAAAGATTGGTTGTTTGATGAAAGCGAAATCCCATGAAAGAAAAATTCAAGCCCCACGAGACAAGACTTTATGCAAAGAGATTTGGAAAAGTCCTGGCCCCATCTAAACCATTTACAACCACGCACACGGTTCAATCATTTCTCATTTGTGTGAATGCTATTGTCAGACACAGTTCGTATAGAGAGAAAGAAACAATATTCACTCATGGGCAGTTATACGTTGCATTGTCACGATGTAATTCCAAACACGGAATCAAAATTTATATAGTGACAGATGTCCAGGGACCTTGCCCCACAGGGATGCCGAAACTACAGGAGTGCCGGAAGAAGAGTAGTGTTTTCCCTGGACCACAAGGGGGCAGCAGCCCTGGGTTGCACGGGGGCTACAAAGATGGAGGATCTAACCCTATGCTACACTGTGGCCACCACCAGGGGGCGCCTGGACAGCCCCTGGTCGGGAGTATGCAGCACTTCTGCCACTCTTGGGAGTGCTGCCGGAAGGAGGACTGAATTCCCTTCCAGCACTTCCGACACATCTGGAAGTACTGCCAGATGTTAATCAGGGGCCACCTGCGACACATCCAGGGATTGAATAAAAGGGGCTGCCTCACTCCAATCAGGTAGCCGGAGTCAGGTGGAAGAAGGACGGAGCTGACCAGTGAGGAGTTGGAGGTGGCTGAAGAAGCAGAGAGAGGCGTCATAAGAGACTGTGCTTGGTGATTATGCACTGTGTGTTGTCTTGGGGGTAAGGGTTGTAAATAAACACGTGTGATTTAAGACTTTCTGTGTCAGCCTGTCAGTGTCCTGGTCCAACATGTCCGCAATGGCATTCCAGTGTGACAGATGTCCAGGGACCTTGCCCCATACTATATGTTGACTAACGTTTTTTTTATTTTTTTTATTTATTTTATTTTTGTACAAACTTGTCACTGTTTTATTCTGTACTTATAAATCATTAGCTTACTTTGCTTACTTTGATACAAAATCACATCTTGAGTTAGAACAGAATAACAAACACACTATGTATTACTTATTTGTCACATTACATCCATATTTGAGTAGGCATTTCATAGAATTTTTTTATTGTAAATCCTGTTCATTGTACTTGTAGTCATATTATATATGGATTGATTCAATAATTATATGAAGACAAATTTATTCAAAGAACTATTACCAAAATATTATATACAAAAATGACTTGATCCACACAGTCCTAAGACTGCAATGTCTGACAAAAGTGCATCTACTGAATACTGACTGAATGCTTATGTGATCAATTATTTTGTGTTTTATATTTGTAATTAAGTTAGGCCACTTTTAGAGAACTGTCACTTTGAAGTAAAGAGTCTTCTTCTGTTGATCCATATAAAAAAACATTGTGTTTCACTGGTGTGTAATAGTAAAATTTGTAAACTTTCAAGGTTGTGAATATGTTTTATAGGCACTGTATTTTTTAATTTAAAGTGTAACATATATTGTAATCAAGTAAACTGTCTTAAGCATTTTGACTTTTATTTCAGGGAGGCATAGTTGCTGGAAGTGTGGCCTGCCATTTCAGTTTGACTCATGGGAAGGTAAGCCTTTGGACTGTCATTCCATTTTTATCCTGAGGTAGTTGTTGTGTTATTGTTGTTTACTTTATATTTGATCAATACACAGATATATTAATTAACTGGAGAAGATTAAGTGTGATTTTGGTATCTTTTAATGCAATTTAATTATATGTGAGAGGCCTGACACTTTATAGGTTAAACTGTTAATCTGTTGATACTTCATTCTGCGCATTTTGCAGATCTTTGCAGAGGAGCTTCTCACTGGCTTCAGTGGCATCTGGAGAGTTAAGCTGCTTTTTGATAGCGAATGTTAATATCACAGGGCAATGCTGGATGGTGGTTCTTGACCCTGAAGCAGAGTTGCCCGAAAAACACAATTAAGACTACCAACTTTGCCCATAGCCTATTATTTCATGAGTAATGGTGTCCTTCACCTGCCTTCTCAAGTAGTACATTTTTACATTTATAACTTTCAAACGTTTTCTTGTTTGCGAAGCACCTGATTATTATAATGATAGAACCAACTAATAAGTGAACTCTATGCTAGGAAACAAATGGTAATTAGATTGTAAAGTATAGTTTTATATTTACATGGTATTATCATATGCTGTAGCTACTTGTAAAAGTGAGTGACTTTAATTGCCTTATATCTGTAGAAACCCATGTGATTTCATTGCGAAGAAAAATGTTTAAAAATGTGGACTGTAAGGGCCACCCATGTATATAGTCCCATATACAAAGACTATCCAAAAAGGCCAAAAGTATAAAAATAGGAAGATGTTTATAAAAAGGTAGAACACAGAGAGCATAAAGTATAAAAAGAGTAAAATAACAAGAACCTTTTGATCACTGGATCTACATAAATTTCCATGGCTCCTGTGTATTCTGAATGGTTGAACCAGCAGCATTAGAACACTCCTAATAAGAACAGGCCAGTCCAACAAAGCTCACCAGTTCTATTTTCTTAATTTTTCCAAAATAACATGAAGTCTAGTTTTGAAAGTCCTTTACATCCAATCTTTCCCACTCCGTGATAACTTATAACTTGTGTATATGTGTCTCTGTGTCGAGGAAAACCTAATGTTTATGCGAAATTTACCTTTAACGCGTTTACAACTGTTTTCTCATTTTCTCGATGAACTCTTTTTAAAGTAACAGTCTTGATCCACCATACTAATTCCCTTTAAACTTTTGAAAAACTTTAATCATCTCTCCTCTTAAACTCCTTTTGCTTAAATTGAAAAGGCTTTCCTCATAACTCGTTTTCATAGCCCCGGAATCAGCCTAGGCACTCTTCTCAACTTTTTCTAGTGCTGCTATGTCCTTTTTATAGCCTGGAGACCAAAACTGCACACAGTACTCTAGATGAGGTCTAACCAGTTTGTTATAACGCTTAACTTCCTTTGACTTGTACTCTACACTTTGTTATATATAACCTGTTATTCTGTTTGCCTTCTTAAGAGCTTCTGAACACTGTCTGACAGTTGATAGCGATGACTCCATATACAACTCCTAAATCCTTCTCATAACCAGAGTATTATACCATTACTCCTGGTTTACCTTCTGCTAACACTACTTCTCCATGCCTTGACCTTGATTTCTCAATACATTTAAGCCCTTGCCAAATGCTCACCTACCAAATTCAAACATCTAGTTTGGTGTGAATTACTTCCCAGAGAGTGTGTAGGGGATACCATTTATAGGGGACCTAGAGAATCCAACGATACCACTCCTGTTCCCCTTACGGCAATTATAAGGCATTAAATACGTTCAACAAAGCACAAACAAAACACACACAGTAAAGTCCATGAAAAATGGCAGCGGATGAAATGTAATGTTGAAAATAGTCCAGAGATCCGCACATTGAATGGGAATGTAAAGATAGCCCTACCAGTAGTTCCTGAAACACAAATTACAAAAACTTTTCTTTTCTTTTGGTCACCAGTCCCCTTTTTAAAAGCTGTGCTGACATCCTTTGACCCCAACAGCCCCTGCACCCTCAGCAGAAGACCAATCAGAGCCACTGCAGGAACTGCTGGGAGTTGCAGTTTCAGATTCTAGTAGAGTACAACGCTCTCGGATTGGCTACTTTCACCATCCCAAGCCGCATTTTCCTCTATGGTTGCTTCCTGTTCTCTCTACAGTGCAGTATTGCCACGAAAAAAGCAATAGAAGATTGTGGAGGATATTTGCGGTTTCTGCTAACAATTATTAGTTAGGTTCTAAGGAAAAATCCGTGAACGACTGAGGCCGTGAACCTTGAACTGCATTTTCGCGGGTGTCTACTGTATTAGTAGTGTACATACAGTATTTTATATACCTTTTACAATATCATGTTGATTAAATTTTTTTCACAGAGAGCAGATTTCAACTCAAGTGATGAAAATATTCAGATGTTATTGTTATTAGTTGAATCTGGAAGGTTTGTGACTAATTGTAATTCTGATTTCTTAAATATAAAATTTTTCGAGACATGCAATGGAGATTTAAAGTCTGTCCTGAGGTCTTAAACTAAAATAACTTGAAAGTTCATTTCAGTGCTCTCCACTGTCACACTGAATGACTCACTGAGTAAAAACAAGATAGACAATGAATCATTATGGCACTTAGACAATAAATTGCAGTCTCAAAGAAATATTGAATCATCATAATCTTTAGATAATGCAGCTGTGAGGTTGTTACCAATGCACAAGGAAATGCTGAGTACACATTTAAGCAGTATAGTATAAAGTGTCACCAAACTGTCTTTCACATTTCTACATAAGTTGCTTTTAGTTTTTTACTTTTGCGGACATGAAAAACATGCCACTTGCTTGCTTCGATTTTGAAGATCAGAAGTGAGCTGCTATAACTGATGTTCATGGAAGATGCTGCGCAGGATGGGGCAGAGGCAGATGCTAGATTATTTGCATCTAATAAGACCTACACCTGCATTCTGGTAGAGTAAGGGAAGGTCATGAACAAGTAAAGTGTCATTACTACCATATTGTATAAATACAAAATATAATTATTAGCAAATTAAATAAATAAATACACATCTAATGTCATACCTCCCTTGTATGTTAATATTTGGGTCATTGCCACACATAACTAACAACCGACCATCCTATGTCCTGCAGCAAGGTGTAATTGCTTCATTGCGCTCAACTAGAGGTCCTTTGTGAAGAGCACCTGCCAAACAAGTAAATAGGAATATACTGTATATATATATATATATATATATATATATATATATATATATATATATATATATATATATATTCACCTGGGATGAAAAAGCAACCAACCAAATTAATTACACAGCCATTCCAACTCTGTATTCCCTGCAATTCAGGTCATCAAAGAAAGAGAAGTGGACAGATGCATCAACTTCCTGGACATCTCCATTTTAAGAGGCAATTACCCCTTATCACATAATCGAAGTTGTGTTAAGACATTGTTCAAAAGGATATACACACACTAATACAAAGGAAACTAAACAGAATGAAAGATGTTATTTGTTCCATCTGCTTACATCAAATGGTTACTCCAAAGCATTTATCAAATAATGCTTACACAGGAGGATGCTCCAGACCTCAGCAAACAATTGGCACCAACCTGATTTCCTATTCTACCTGGTACAGCCTTCCTTATCACCGTGGCATATCAAAAACCACAGCACACATCCTCTCCAGATCAGGCATTAAAGTAGCGCATAAACCGGGAATCAGTCTATGGACAGTCCTTTTTAATGCCAAAAGCAAGAAATCTGCAACACTGACACAAACCGCAGCATACAGTATACCATGCAGTGCATGCCCAGCTGTATATGTGGGACAAACATCTAAAGCACTCATATACGGATTCAGCAGGTTGGAAACTGGATGGATATATACCTACGTCTGTGTTTTTTTTTTTTGACATCGTACACCATAAGGTGCACACTAATTCAGCATGAGCATGAACACTGAATAAAACTGAATAAAAAAAAATCAAGTGACGGTGAGATACGAAGAAGGCAGATTTGCCAGCGTTTGTGTGTCAGCTTTAATCCCTCTAGATGAGAGAATGTCCAGTTCCATTGTCTCAAAACACCACTCACATCTCCAGTTATTCCATTTCAAATGAAAAATGTGTGTTACAGACGCAAACCAAATGTATGTGTATACTGTATAATATTAACAAAAGGAGCAGCTCACTGCTGAAAACGGCAAATATAGAAGTGAGTGGGGATCGAACCGGGGACTCTTGATTACAAGTCAGCAAATCTTACCGCTATGCCAATGAAGCTGTTGTCTATTCCTTGAATCTTTTGTGAAAGTGTTTACTTGATCTTTGGACTTCAGGCTTCATACATTATATAGTTTATGCCTACATTTTGTCATTTACTACTAAAATATGAAAAACGTTTCTGTTTTAAAAATGTGTTAACACAGATTACTGTAGAAACGGAACACACATGAAATGCGTGTGTTCCAAATAGCGATCTATTATTTTCACTCTAAAACTCCAGCACTTCAGTCACTCCCAGATAATCAAACAAGGCATGAGCTGGGAAAACTTAGCGAACGTTCTGCGGCGGTGGGGGATGGAATTTCCGACTGCTTGCTGCTCGTCTTAATCGGCACATTTAGAAGACAAAAGAGAGGTGAGAACTGTTTTAAGGTGGGCCGGATCTGCAAGTTTTTTCGTAGACTCTGGTAATTCTAGTGTTAAGGAATAGCTTTCTTACTGCCACTCCCCTGTCAAACCTGCAGCACAAAGTCTCCTCTTCACAGTAGAAACTGAGACTTCTGATTGGGTTGTGACTTTGGGTCTGCCAGATCTCTTTCTATTAGAGTTTCTTACAGTTTCCAATTGCCTTTGGATTGCATAGGACACCATATTCACTGACACTTTTGCAGTTTATCTAAATGAAAGGCCTACAATTTTAAGTGTAATAATGCTGTGTCTCATTTCATTTGTTTTCCGTTTACTTGCCATTTTCAGTAGAATTTACAACTCACTACAGTGTAATATTGTCCAAGCAGTACTTTAGAGGGCATAATAACAGTCTGTTCCAACTCCGCTTTAAGACAGACAGAGAATTTTTATGTAATCAACAAAAGTTGGGACGTGTGCAAATTATTTGCTTGAACTTGCAAAGCTTAATTAAATTTAATTGCTGCAGAACCTCAGTCGGTTCAAACCTATTAGTTGTTTCTCTAAAAAAGACCCATTTGTAATGTTCTGAAATTTCCTTTTTTTCAGTTTTTGCTAACCTAAACTTTAAATTTTAACCTCTGGCAATTTATTGCTTACCTTTTCACCATTTTAGGTTATTCATTGCATTTCAACTGTATAAATTTGAAGACAAACTTAAAAAATTAAATTAACAATAACAATCATTATTTATATTTCTGAAAGCATTCTTTGTTTACAGCATTTTTTCACACCTGCCTAAAACTTTTGCACAGTACTGTATGTATGTGTATATGTATACAGACATGGCTATTGCAGTAGGTGTTTTTTGCCTTTGTACAAACACACCTAACATTACTCATCTTTTCATCCTTAATTATTAAAATGGTGTTGCTCATTCTTACTTTGTTTTCTAACTATGCTTACCATACTGATACTGGGATTGACTGTGTTGCCCTTCCTAAATAGTATTATTATTTTTTTTTTTTTTGGTCTGGACATTTGCAGGCTGTTTACAGGCTATTTAACTTGTTTAAAATGTATTTCAATAATCTTAATACACTTTTTTGCTTACAGTGTTGTTCTTATGTGATTTACTAAGTGGCTGTGATGGTAAAGTAAAGACCGATTGAAATACTGTACCAAGTTCATGAACAGAAAAAGATTTATTTTTTTAATCATATAATATGTACAATCTGAAACATTTTGAATATAACTTTGTGTGTGGTCCCTTTTAATAATTATAGAATTTAATTATACTTCTTAAATGTTTTGTATTCTTCATTTTCATTTTAGAAAGCACTCTTGTATAGTGGAGTGAATCAGCTAGCAGCAGGTGTTCACTCTGGTAAGAGCCAGTCTAATAATGCTCTGAAGACCATTCAGAAGGTGGCACTGCTCTGTCCAGGTAATACACAGCCTTTAATCATTTCAAAGAACACACTTGTTGCATCTGTATGATATGCTATTCTTTTTGCATTAACACTAATTGTCTAACACACATTTTAACATACTTTTGATATTTTCTGTTTTTGGTAGTGTGCTATGTTTTTATTATTTTCCAGACCTTTATATGAAACAGTGTGTTTGACCCTTTTTAAAGGTAGTTTTGTGCATTACTGCCATCTAGTGTACATATTTTTACTTTGTGACAAAGATAAAAAGAGGAAAATGTTTTTTATTTATTGAAAAAAATCAGTAACTCAATTGGTAGTATAGTGGCATTTCTGCCTGTATCTAGTTTATCAGTACTGTATTTGGCTATTTTTAAAGACCTATTTGAATCAGAGCAATGTTATTAAAAAGGTTATACATTTTATGGAGATTGAAACATATTCTCAGCTACACTCAAGTACAAGGCATGAAACAACCCTAGACATGATGCTAGTCCAACAAACAGTCTAATGATACACCCGTATTCCCAAGATCAATGAGTTAACGTTAAGCTAGCATGAGTGAGCCTGTGTGTTTTTGTTCATTTCACAACTGTATTACACAGCTGGTTTCTGTATTATTCCCTTTTGTGCAAGCATTGGTGCCAGTAGCACAATACAGGTTCAAAGATAGGTCAATAAGCATTTCATAGAGAAACAAAAAGAAAACACGCTATAATGTATGAGGGGTGATCTGAATTTTTGAGCCTGAACCTTAAATATGTATTCTGTGGTGCTTGTTTTGTAAGTGGCCTAAGATTGGATCTTGTGAAGTAAAACATCTGAATAACAGGTTTCCCTCATTTGTTGTTTATAGTGTATGTAAGTGAATGCCCAAAATGAATATGTATAATGCAGCAATGAGGAATAAAGAATGTAGGTGTTTTAGATCTTCCAAACAAATATGAGACTCTGTTTGATGTCTAATGCTTTTTTTAACACGGCAGATAAAAAAGAGGCTAATATTGTGTCAGAACTCATCGTAACTGTCAATCCTATGTTCGGCACTGGCTTCATCAGACAATTCACTGTTGATTGTCAGAAAAAGGGGCAGGCACAACGGTGCTGGAAATTTGGCACACAATCACATAATTTTCATGCCCAATGATTTTCAAATGTTTATGATTAAAATGTTCCTATGACAAGATTAGTAAATGCAGTAGATAAGTCAGTCATATGATCCGACTAGAAGTTGGCTAAAGTAAAGTCATCTTTAGCAGTAGATCTGTAAGCACAAGAGCTGAACAGTGCTTTTTGATATTTCTAGTTTGCCACAGAGAATTGATTTTCTATTTTTAGGATTTTGAGTGTGTTTTTTATAAAAATATATTAAAATGATAGAGGATGAGGAGTAAGAGTATCGAAAGGATATGTTACACACATTTTTTAAAACTACCTGACATTTTGAGTTGAAAAAAAAAATTAGAAAGTTAATTATGAGAGGATCTGGCAGGTCAACTCTGCAATACCTGTCCGCTTTCAGTCTCCCTTATTTAGCAAACATTTTTGTCTTGCTTAACTCTCTCAGCTGAGTACTAATGTTAATCTTGTTATTTAGAAATTTGAACCATGGAATATAGATAATCTACCACCAGAATTGATCACATTATGACAAAGGCAGACAAGTACTTAACAAATAAAAATATTTTGCTTACTATTAGTCTTCTTTCAATTACTTATATTTAGGAGCATCTGTCCAGCAATACCTCACTTCTTTAAGCCACAAGTTCACATGATTATATCATATTTCTGAGATAGTTGAGTTACTTCTTGATGTTTTTGTTATGAATCTCATTGTTTATTTAAGATGTTTTAATTTCTGTGACCGTTTAGTTAGCAAGAACTGTTTTTAGTGCATATGTATACAATCCCATCTGTATTATTACAATATTATAACCTTTTTAGTTACTAAACCTGGAAAAGTAACATCCAGTGGTATCAGTATAAGATTCTGCAACAAGCAGCCATAAATTGGATTAACTAGGTTTGAGATTGTTATGTTATATGCTTATATTGTCAACTCTACAGTCCTCTACACAGCCGGCAGTGTGTATTTTATTTGGCCAATGCCAGTAATTCAGGTCTAATAATTACTGCCTGCTAGGAAAACCACCTCACTGTATTCTCCTGCATTGTTTTTTCTAGATAATCCAGCTGTGTGGGCTGCTTTAATGGCTGCTTGCCACCTTGAAAATACAGCCTGCTATCTGAGTGGGTCAGAGAGTAAAAAATTAGGGCTGGAGAAAATGCTTCTAAATGCAGTTTCAGAAAAGGGTAAGTTAGTCCGCATGCTACCTGAGATTTTTGCAAGGAAAACTTTCTGCTAAAGATATAGAATAGAGGGAGAGTACTACTAATTTTTAAATGTACACATTTCACATGATTGTGCTAGCAAATGTGTATGTTGTAGCAGTAGAGGCCTTTGTCCACCTCTTGAACCCTCAGGTACCACTCCAGACACCAGGTGAAAGTACAAGACTTCTTTATTTTACTCTTGTACAGTGCACAAAGCACCCTCCACTCCACACTACTCATATAATAAATAATTCTCTCAAAACTCACTCCTCCTCTCCCAGACACTTAGCCACCCTACCTCCCAGTTCAGCTCAGTGTCTGGGCTTTCCCAGAGTCCTTTTATACACCCTGACCCGGAGGTGTTCCTGCCCAACAGTCCACAGTTCCTTATTCCTTCCGGGTCAGGGTAAACAGTCGTTCAATTCAACCCGGGAGCATGTCTTTTCTTCCCGTCATGTGACCATGATGTACTCCCAGGTTATAGGGCACATAAGAGCCCACGAGCCCCCCTACAGCGACTCCCGGTGGCCCCCAAGGTATCCAGCAGGGCTGTGTGTAGAAACTACAAAGTCCATGAGGCCCTGCTGGAACTCGGGGCACGTTCCTGCTGTCCAGAGAGCTCCTCCTGGCGGCCTGTGGGTGGCGGCCGGAATCTGCGGCCGGCCATCCATCACAATGTATATAATATTAATGTGCTATAAAACTAGATTACTAAATTACTGTACTGTTTTAACAGTTTCTGCTTTTTAGGTAATTAAAAGAAGCTAAACTGTTTAAACATTCTTTAAATTTAATCTTAACAAGCATGGTCTATATTTTTTCTCTAACAATGTATTTACTATGCATTTACCAACATAAAATTTTTATGTTAACATTCGTTTCCATTTTACCATATGATATATGAATTTTGTTAAATTTCCACATGAAAAAAAAATCTGGCTTTTTTTTTTCTTTCTCTGAGTATTAATAGTATACTTATTGTTATTAGGGTGAACAGATTCTCAAATTGTGGGTATCTTAAGTCTTGTTGTGACTGCTTGCTAATTTCAACTTTTTCTGTCCAGGAATATTTCATTCCTTTAAGCCCATAAGTTCACATGAGTATTTCATATATCTTGGACTTGCATCTTTTTCTCGTGAATATCATTTTTTTTAATATATTTGTATTTCTGTGATTTTTGATGATATTGAAGTATACTTTTTTTTTATTTTACAGTGAAAGCTGCAGGTGCTTTTCAGTCATCACTGAATCAAGAGCTTGACCAATGGTCAGTTTGTCAAGCAATATCAGGGCTGAAACAAGCAGGCCAAAATTCAGAAGCTGAGTCACTGTGTAGCAAGGTATAACAAATATTTACAACAAATGAAAACTTAATTCAGAAAATCTTTGTCAAACATTAAATAAACCATCTTTGAGTCTAGTATTACATGTTTATTAAATCCTTTTTATTTCTGGTTTCTGGGGATTGTGTGGAATTTAAATATTTGCCCCCTTTTTTTCTACAGATTACCAAATTCTCCACAGTTTAAGGACTTTCCGTTTAGTTAATTGTCATCTCTGAACTAGCCCTTCGTTAGTGTCTCCTGAAGTGGGCTAGTATTCTGTTACTTCTGCCCCATAGTCAAACACTGGCTTCAGGAAAAGGATAGCTAAATGGGTTTGTCTACTGATAACATCCATCCATTATTTAACTACACATACTTACTACATTAGACGGTCTTGAAAAACCAGAGCATATATTGTTGATATCAGAAAAGTAGTAAACCTGTTACAATGCCGTTTTTTCTCTGGGAATACTCATAGTAACACCCTAAAACACTTGGAGCAGGCTGGCCTGTACTGCATATCTCTAAGGGAAGCTCAGTACAGGCCTCTGGAGCTGTAATGCTAATAAACATATTTGAATAAGTTTAATTTCCTTATTTTTGTTTTTCTTTTAATTAACAAAATAAAAATTACATTATCTTGAAGTAAATCTATGCAAACGTCTAGTAAATAATACTGTAACACATTCATTTGCGACACTACTCAAAAAGTCTCATGTTGTTCCTCCAGAAAGAGAAGGTCTTTTACTGTAAATAGCATCTGCCAACAGATTTAAGCAAGCATATTCAATATACAACTCAGACCCTACTTTCTAGACCAATATAACTAAAGAAAGTAATACATTTTACTAATATTTGTAAGCAAATAAGTTATGGAATATACACAGTAACACCACTTTATTTTGAGGAAACAAATATACAGATACTCTGTTACATGCTCACAACCTAAAGTAGCTGTGTAAAATTTGGAAATGAATTAATAAAGCTTAGCATGAGAAGCTCAAACTATTCATTATGTAAAGTAACACTTTCTGAAGAAAGTTTTCACCTCATTAGTATCATCCTTGTCTACTAAGGCATGTATTTCTTGATTACGATTATGTTGCATAGTTGAGAATATTACTTTAAAAAGTTATGTACATATACCATGTCTTTATTAGTAATTTCAAATAGGTGGTTATGATTTTTAGGATTCAGTCTACTTATTCTTTGTTATAAAAAATAAAACAGATTTTTACTGTAAACATAAACTTTTTTGTTTCAGATTTTATGCATAAAGTAAAGAATTGTAGAGTTTATAAAAGTATAGTAGGATAATCATAAGCATAAACATTTAAATGTTTTGGACAAGGTAATCGAAAACACCATTCATATGAAAAGTTGAGAATGTTATGGTATTAGTCTACAGATTTATCACAGTTAAACATACCATAGCAGTAGTCCATAATTTAATCACTTTATTCATGCCTTCACTTATCACTGCTTAACATTGACACATTGGTCCTAAATGTGATTATTTTTTTGCTATATTATCCCACTTGAATCCTCATGAAGTTTTATGTAATATACAAGAAGATAGTTGAGAAATGCATCTTTATTTTCATTTAAATGGTATAACGTTTTAATCTTGAATACAATATAATGGATCTTATTGGCCTGACCGGTGCTTTTTTTAAAGCTTAGGTTTTAATTTTAGAATGCCGTTCCAAATTATTTTTCTTCGGAATGCTTCAACTTAATGATACTTGTTATTATGTATAAAAATATTACTTTTATATGCCAAATACTAGTATCAGCAACAGTGAAAAAAAAGGTGAAAATGGGCAAAAGAACTCAGACATTTCAAATGCTATTAATGATTGATATAATAACTGTGTAAATGAAAGCTGCTGTAACCAGGCCATTAGCCTTTTGGTTTCTTTTTACTTACTGAGCAAACACGTTAGAGAGTGTTGCATTTGCTCTTTCCTTCTGTGAGAAACAAATTCACTAAAATAATATACCTAGAAGTAATTTTCCCGGAAACATGTTTATAGAAGATAAATTGTTTATACAGTAATCCCTCGCTATATCGCGCTTCGACTTTCGCAACTTCACTCTATTTCGGATTTTATATGTAAGCAAATTTAAATATATAGTACTGTGCAAAAGTTTTAGGCAGGTGTGAAAAAATGCTGTAAACAAAGAATCCTTTCAGAAATATAAATTAATGATTGTTTATTGTTACCAATTTACAAAATGCAAAGTGAGCAAACAAAAGAAAAATCTAAATCAAATCAATATTTGGTGTTACTACCTTTTGCCTTCAAACCAGCATCAATTCTTACAGGTTCACTTGCACAAAGTCAGGGATTTTGTAGGATTCTAGTCAGGTGTATGATCAACCAATTATACCAAACAGGTGCTAATGATCATCAATGTCACATGTAGGTTGAAACACAGTTATTAACTGAAACAGAAACAGCTGTGTAGGAGGCTTAAAACTGGGTGAGGAACAGCCAAACTCTGCTACCAAGGTGAGGTTGTGGAAGACAGTTTCATGTCATGGCAAGATTGAGCACAGCAACAAGACACAAGGTAGTTATACTGCATCAGCAAGGTCTCTCCCAGACAAAGATTTCAAAGCAGACTGGGGTTTCAAGATGTGCTGTTCAAGCTCTTTTGAAGAAGCACAAAGAAATGGGCAACATTGTGGATCGTAGACGCAATGGTCAGGAAAGGAAACTTAGTGCAGTAGATGAAAGACTCATCAAGCTTATTACCCTTCGAAATCGGAAGATGTCCAGCAGTGCCATCAGCTCAGAACTGGCAGAAACCAGTGGGACCCAGGTACATCCATCTACTGTCCTGAGAAGTCTGGCCAGAAGTGGTCTTCATGGAAGACTTGCAGCCAAAAAGCCATACCTCCGACGTGGAAACAAGGCCAAGCAACTCAAGTATGCACAAAAACATAGGAACTGGGGTGCAGAAAAATGGCAGCAGGTTCTCTGGACTGATGAGTCAAAATTTGAAATATTTGGCTGTAGCAGAAGGCAGTTTGTTCGTCGAAGGGCTGGAGAGCGGTACAATAATGAGTGTCTACAGGCAACAGTGAAGCATGGTGGAGTCTCCTTGAACGTTTGGGGCTGCATTTCTGCAAATGGAGTTGGAGATTTGGTCAGGATTAATGGTGTTCTCAATGCTGAGAAATACAGGCAGATACTTATCCATCATGCAATACCATCAGGGAGGCGTATGATTGGCCCCAAATTTATTCTGCAGCAGGACAACGACCCCAAACATACAGCCAAAGTCATTAAGAACTATCTTCAGCGTAAAGAAGAACAAGAAGTCCTGGAAGTGATGGTATGGCCCCCACAGAGCCCTGATCTCAACATCATTGAGTGTGTCTGGGATTACATGAAGAGACAGAAGTTATGTGAGGAAGCCTACATCCACAGAAGATCTGTGGTTAGTTCTCCAAGATGTTTGGAACAACCTACCAGCTGAGTTCCTTCAAAAACTATGTGCAAGTGTACCTAGAAGAATTGATGCTGCTTTGAAGGCAAAGGGTGGTCACACCAAATATTGATTTGATTTAGATTTCTCTTTTGTTCATTCACTGCATTTTGTTGATTGATGAAAATAAATGATTAACACTTCCATTTTTGAAAGCATTCTTTGTTTATAGCATTTTTTCACACCTGCCTAAAACTTTTACACAGTACTGTATATCACGGATTTTTTACTGGTTCGTGGGTTTCAGTGGACAATGGGTCTTTTAATTTCTGGTACATGCTTCCTCAGTTGGTTTGCCCAGTTGATTTCATACAAGGAATGCTATTGGCGGATGGCTGAGAAGCTACCCAATCAAAGCACTTATTATGTATTAAATAAAACTCAAATATATTGTGAGCAGGGGGGCTGTTCGCACCCCTAGAGGAATACGGACGCTTCTCAAAAAACGCAGAAAGACTACCTTCACATTGCTCCCTTCCTTGTGGCTGTTTTGTTGCGCAATATGCTTCCCGTACGGTGCTTCGCATACTTAAAAGCCCGAACAGCACCTATTGATTTTTGATTGTTTGCTTTTCTCTCTCTCTCTTGCTCTGACATTCTCTGCTCCTGATGGAGGGGGTGTGAGCAGGGGACTGTTCGCACCTCTAAAGGATACGGATGCTCGTCTAAAAAATGCTGAAAGACTACCTTCACATTGCTCCCTTCCTTGCTGGGCTTACTTGCGGCTGCTTTGTCAAGCAATATGCTTCCCGAACGGTGCTTCACATACCCGAACAGCACCTGTCGGTTTTTGATTGTTTGCTTTTCTCTCTCTCTCTCTCTCTGACATTCTCTGCTCCAGACGGACACTCCTTTGAAGAGGAAGATATGTTTGCATTCTTTTAATTGTGAGACGGAACTGTCATCTCTGTCTTGTCATGGAGCACGTTTAAACTTTTGAAAAAGAGACAAATGTTTGTTTGCAGTGTTTGAATAAAGTGCCTGTCTCTCTAACCTCCTGTGTTTCTGTGCAAATCTGTGACCCAAGCGTGACAATATAAAAATAACCATATAAACATATGGTTTTTACTTCGCGGATTTTTCACCTTTCGCAGAGGGTTCTGGAACGCAACCCCCGCGATCGAGGAGGGATCACTGTATAGTAAATTTCTAAACTTCATAATGAAAGAATTAAAATAATTGGCTGTTACTCTAAATCAAGTTTTCAACCAATTTATACTATCATGAACCTCAAAGGGCTGGTGTTTTGTTGTATTAAAGAAACTTAAGCAGTGCTATAATTTCAATAAGTAAAAAAATGAGTGTGACGAGACAGAGGCGCTCCAGCGATCCAAACCCCGACACAGACAGACTCCAGACACAAGTCTCTGCAACACACACATTTATTGAAGTGGAAAAGTGCTTTTCCCTCGCTCCCCACAGCAGCACAGTTCAGTACCGATCTAAGCACCAATACACAATCCTTCTTTCTTCCTTTTCTCTTCCTCCTAGCATCTCCACTCCTTCTCTGGTAAGTGTTGTCTTTTCCCTCCCGATTCTGGCTCCTTGAGTGAAGTGAGGCAGCTCCTTTTATTTAACACCTGGGAGCCCTTTATGTGGCTCATTAGTGTTTACTGGAAGTTCTCCCAGTGATAATGGAAACCCAAAGTAGGGTTCTGCTGCTCCCCTCCCCTAAAGAATCCAACAGGGTTGAGCCAAACTACAATTCCCATGGAGCCTTGCGTGAATCCGAGGAGCTGCTGCAACCCATGGGGGCTGCCACCTACTTCTCTGGGGGAATCAGTGTCCTGTGCACATCTACTCTCCTGATCCTTCCAGCACATTTGCATCCCAGCTGCTAAGGGACCGCAACCGTCTGTCACATGAGATGGAGTCTCACTGTAAAAGCATCCTTAAATTATAGGTCTGTAAGCTGTGGTGACATGTGAAAAAAGTAATGCCTGACTTTGTTTTCAATGTCTTTCTTTATTTTAGGTGCTGAGTATCCAGCCAGAACAGCCTCCTTTGTATCTCCTCCTTAGGCAGATACAATGTGAGCAGCTACTACATTTGCAAAAGAAACTTCCTGAAGTTGTATTGGAGGAACTTAAAAAGGCAGTGATGTCCAATTTTGCCTCTGTATCTGCATGGCATGTACGTGTAAATTATCAGTGTTTGTCCTAAAGTATTGTGTCATCTTGTGCACTACAAAATATACTATGATTAACTTCTTCATAAACATTAATGTGAAAAAATTTTCCATCCAGAATAAAATCATTGCCACTTTTTTGTACAAGAGACTTGGGCTTTGTCTCAGAGTGGCTTTGCTCTTCTTTTCTTTTCAGTGTTTGTCTTCTAAGCAAATTTCGGCCATGCACTTTACCAATTAGTTCTAAGTGATCATTTGTCTGCATCTTGCATAGAAAAGTGGCAAACAGTTAATAACCAACCTTAATTTCAAAGCTAGTAAAATTACATTTTAGTAAATAATTCATAAGCCATCCATCATTTTTATTATAGCAGTGATTAGAGATCTATTTGTTAAAACTGTGTGTTAATTTTTGTTTAAAATATGCATAATATAAGTATGAACGCTACTTTGGTTTAAGCTATGATTTATTCATCCAGTATATGTGAAAACATTTGTGTGGAAATTATACTTAATTGCTGTGTTCAGGTCTCTAAACCACATTTGTTTGTTGTAGATGAACGGTTTTAAAGTTGTTTCTCCACTTTTCTTAACCTTATATTTCCCATTCTTTTGGCTTTCCAGTGGCTGGCAGATGTGTACAAAAGTCAAGGCCTAATGGTGGCTGCAGTTATGTGTTACCGTCAGAGCCTACAGGTGGCATCTCAGCAGGGTAATGACAGTGGGAAGTTGTCCAGTCTACTGAGGCTGGCACTTCTTGGTTTATCACTCTGTATGGTACGTATGAAATATAAAGGAAAATAATTATGAATTGTTTAGTGGTAGGTAAACCTCAAATTTAAAAGTCTGAATTTTGAGGAAAGTAAAGATCTTTGTAGTTATAGATATGTCTCTTGCTTATAACTTATCCATGAAGGGTTTCAGTATCTTTACTGTGTCTCTGTTTAACATAAGTAGCTAACATGCATACAGAAAACAACTCGTGCCTTTGTGCAAATTCACTAGTGATGCACCGATATGGAAATTCTGGGCGATACTGATAACCAATATGTTTTTGTCCATCTTTGACAGTACCGATAACTGATGGCCAATATCATTTTTGTTTTATTTACTTCAGGTATGAATGTTTTAGGTATGCTGAAAATATATTAAGTATTATCAAAGAAACAACAGTAGCATGTGAAACAGAGATTAACTTTTTATTAACTTGCTGAATTTTATGCTCTTCTTTGCTATATAAGCAGCCAGTACTTTATGCAGGGGAAAAATAGCAAGATATGGCGCATCTCTATAGAAAAAATACTCCAGGTCATGTACAAAAATTTGCTTAACATACACATTCTGAGTAGCTCAAGCACATCAAGACACTATGTCATTACATAACATGGCATTGGGTATATTAACAAAATAATGAATGCATATTCTTTGTGCTATAATCAGACATATATTACTTTAAGTAAAACTACAATAAAGGGTATAATGAGGTCAGTAACCCTGAGCTTAACTTGGCTTCTTTAAAAGTACAAATGGTAGGTTTTTTCTTTACACAAACAAGCGTTTCTGCCTTTTCACCAGCAAGCCTGTTTCTCTTTTCATTTACTATATTTGACACAGCTGAAAAAAAGGCATTCACTGTCTACATTGGTACAAGGTGCCGATAGGTACTTAATCGCTGCCTTGGCCAAGGTTGGAAAAATGGGCTACATTGCTTTTCCAATACTGGAGGGCACAGTTATTTCTGGAGATAGGGGGCTCGCTGAGACAGTTATTCGGCTGAAAAAAAAGTTTACAAACGTTTACCTATAGTATAATAAAAAAAGAATAAATTATTATTAGGTTGACCAGATTTGTGGTAAAGAAAAACAGGACAACCTCTTATACTAATCACCGCCATTAATAAAAACTTGTGATGTTGAACGCTTGATGTATAATGATTTGGGTCATATAAAGGGCATTCTGTATAAAGTATGATGCGGATGCACCTTTAAGAGATACAGCACAAGCTGTTCCAAAATCAAATACTTTGTAATGCAGGTGGCCTTGAAATGTTGGGAGACTGCTGTATATTTCAGGGTGATTTTGTCCTAAAGTAATGCTTACATTAAAACTGGAATAAATCTTATCTTAAAATCTTTTACAGTTTAGACACAGGAGACACATCTTTCACAATGTATAAAACTTGAAGCTGCATTCTACCATGCACGCGAACGTTCCTCCTTTTTGCTAAGTGCCCACTAAAATAAATTCCTCCACTAATTTTCTGCAGCGACTCGACTATCTACAATGGAAAAACCCACAAACTGCACTGCTGCAATGACAGTTTTGTAGGCAATCTGGCAAAATTGTACAAACCTGATGAAAAAGCGAGGTGATGCCGTTAACGTGTTCCTTTTCTTCTCAACTAATGTTTGCAGAGCAGTTTGCCTTGCACTCTTAAGTTATACACAGTCACAGCAAGCCACCTCGTAGTGTTGACAGTGAGTTTCCGGTAAATGCAGGATGATACTGATTGGATATTTGGCAGCTGCCGTGTATGGTTTGTGTTTTAAAAAAAAATTAAATCTGCAATAGTGTTTTTCCCATTCGGGATGTCTGGTCAACCTAATTAGTATGATTATTGTTAATTTTATAATCCTGTTATTTTACCTCGGCGGCAGTCGAATGTGGTTGTGCAGCCACATACGAATTTTCTTCAAGAATTTCTGAATACATCTCCAGCAATGAACCAGTAACATCTCTACGAGTGCAAATCTTTTTCTTTTGTGGTTCGCTGTTGCTTTCACCATCTCCTTCACCTGCTGACATCTCAACCAGTTGTTTCTGAAGTGCTTCTTGTGCTTGTTTTTTGGTATCTTGGTCAAAAAAGTCGATCTTTGTACCGTGGATCAAGGACAGTTGATAGATAGTATAGTGGCTCGGAGAATGCACTACTGAAGCGTTTTATGACAGCCTCCAAAAGTGTGGCTTTCGCCGTCTGAACTATGAAATCTGTCTTGCCACACTTTTTAAGCAAACGTGTAAGCGCTTCAACAGACGGAATTACGTCCGCAATTGTAGATGAATGCGCGTTTATGTCTTTAGTAAGTTGCTTGAATGGTTTGAGTAGAGTAATCATGTTTTCCACAAGTCCCCACTGATGCACTGTGAGAGAGGCAGGAAGCTCATATTCAGCACCATACACAGCAAGAGTGCGCTTCTGATCAACAAGTCTTTTCAGCATATAATACGTGCTGTTCCAACGAGTGGGGATGTCCTGCTGAAGCATTGTTGTTGAGGTTCCAAGGTCAGTTTATATTTCTCTCAGCCACGAAGTAGCAAGCTGTGAGTGCTTCAAATGAGTAAGTATTCACCTCCCAATGGCAACACAGTCGGAGATGCTTCTCTGGCTCAATAAGCTTTCATTTACAGCAAGCTCCAAAGTGTGAGCCATGCAGCTTAAACTTTTAATGCTGCTTTCTTCTATAGCTTTTGCCATATTGCGAGTGTTGTCACGAAGCACAACTTGCACATTACTTTTTGACATGTTTCACTTCCCTAACATGGAATCGAAAGCTTGTGCGATAAAAGTTGCAGAATGAGAACCGGAGAACTCTTTAGCATGCAACACCACACTTTTTGACTCAAAATTGTTGTCAATCCAGTGTGCCGTTAGACTCAACACGCTCATGGGGCTGACCTCTGGGCTCCACCTATCTGTAGTGAAGCTAATACTTGGTGGCATTGTTTCTTAAAAGCTTGTGGGTATGAGTAGCAATCACATCATATAATACAGGCAGTGAGACATCTGCAAAGTTTTGCCGGCTTGGAAGAATGTAGCGAGGTTCTAACCAATGAAATCCCTCATCCTCAACTAGGGAAAAAGTCTGGTCATCGAGTGTGATCATTTCTGTTATTATAGTAGTTATGCCTTTAGCTCTGGTGCTGTCTTGAGGAAATGTCTTTACGTTTTGAAGGGTTTGTTGTATAAGGCTACCGCTAGTGCGCCCGGCAGCGTCTGATTTAACTTTCGTTTTGGTAGCATTAGCTGCTAGAAATTCAGTGTATTATTCGTTATGGTGGCTCTTCAGATGGGTAATTAAATTTGTGGTATTGAAAGATTTAATTCTGCAGCCTCCTAGCATTATCTCATTTTTGCAGTTAGAGCAGATAGCAACTCTGTTACCTTCCTTTTTTACAGAAAAATATGACCACACGGCTGACATACTGCTTTACTAACGATATCTGCCCAATGAGTAAACAATGTGTGTAGTGCTCCTGTCAGCAAAACTAGGAAACACCGTGTTTTTTTTTTTTGTGTGAGTGCAAGGGGGCTGCGCTTGCATGCATGTTTTTCTGCAGCTTAATATCTGCCTCGCCGAACAATGAAAACAACATTTAATTATTTAATGAGCTGACAGTATTGACAAGACTGAATTATATCGGTTGGCTGTATCGGTTAAAATGTACACTTCTGACTGATTTCAATGTCGTCATTTTTAATGCACATTGGCCGATAACAATACAGTTCCCGATATATCATGCATCTCTAAAATTAACTTTTATCAAGCACATTAATTGCCTGAATAACATGAGATCTTTAATAATGCAGACTTTAATTAACTTGATACTGCTGCAACACACCTGCTTTAGTGATCTGCAACTTAAAACTGTCACTAATCCTTCCAAAACATTCTATCATCCTCTATGACTATCCTTTTTGGTGTGCAATTCAATTAGAATTCAGCTACAGTGAAGACAGCATTCTGTAACATCACAAGGGTCAGCCCATACATCTTCATGTCTGAATCTGTAGACCTTTGTTGCACCTTTAACATATCTCTCCTGCATATCTCCCTTCAACAGTTATCTCTCATGAAATGTTATACTAAAAAAACATTTTATTTAAATGCAGCTGCTTGAGTCCAGTTTGTGACAAAATGCTGTAAAGGTACAGAATCTTGTATAAAGTATTTCTGTCAATTTACAATACCCCATAAAGATCAATGTGAAACATACGTTTTTCTGACACTAATTTTCTGGATGCTCCATAGCCACTGTCTAGTAACCAGGGAAACGTGTTTGCCTTTGTGATTTTAATATTCAAAGTTACAGATTCCAAATCTTTGATTCGCTTCCATTTGGTGTCACCATATGTATAGAGTGCTACAAAGTATTTTGGTTTCCTTCCTGCATCCCAAAGATTTACTTTTTAACTTAAACATATTTTTAAGTGTGTATGCCTGCTTCATTTCATCATGTAGTGGATTTTGGGACCAGTCCAAGATTGGTTCCCCACCTCAACACATTAAAAGATAAAGTGAATTAAAAACATGGTTCCATGGTTAATTTATTTGGGGCAGTGTTGTCATGCAGTTGACAGCACTACTGCTTCACGATTTGACCCTGGTTTCAATTCCTGGGTAGTTCACTCATAATAGGAGGACTTTGCACATTGTCCATGTATCTATGGGGGTTGTCCTGTCCTGCTTTCCTGATTTCCTCCCATATTACAAGAAGATGCTTATTAGGTTAATTGTCCCTTCTAAGTGAGTATGCCCTATCATGAACAACTGCCAAACCCAGCACAATTTCATGTCCTTATGTCTGATACTTTGTGTGTAGGCCAGAAAGTATGCAGCTTGTTAGAAGACCAAATAAATGTGTTGTGGATTGTGCATTTCATCAACGGATAATAATTGTTTTATTTTTTGCTGTCTTAATGTTTTAAAATGGAATTACGGTAGGTTTTGAAAGTATTGCACTTTTCAGCTTGTAATTTGAAACAGAAAGGTTGGTTGTTATTCATTATTCTATTTATTTTTAATAATAAATTCTACTAATCTAAATTTTCTAAATATTAAACCCCATTTGATGTTCATAATATATTAAATACTTTTGTTGACATCTGTTTTGTGGGTCCTCAGCATGATACTTGCTTTGTTTAATGCATTGTGTGAGCACAATTTTATGTATTGCCACAAGAGGGAGAAATACAACAACACTCTCCTATGTTTTAACTGTTATGGCTCTTCAATAGGTATTGTTTAGGGATTAACAATCATTTTACTCCATTAAGAATTCAGCTTCATATATTTTTGAAATTACTGACATATTACCTTTATTTCTATCCATTTTGATATTGAATCAAGGAGAGTATACAGAGGAAGAGGATGGCAAAAAAGAAGTGGGATAGTCAGAGAGATGCAGAAAATAGACAAGAGTACAAGGAGATAAGGCATAAGGTGAAGAGAGAGGTGGTAAAGGCTAAAGAAAAGGCGTAAGATAAGTTGTTATGAGAGGTTGGACACTAAGGAGGGAGAAAAGGACCTTTACCTATTGGCTAGACAGAGGGACCGAGCTGGGAAAGATGTGCAGCAGGTTAGGGTGATAAAGGATAAAGATGGAAACATACTAACAACCGAGGAGAGTGTGTTGAGCAGATGGAAAGAGTACTTTGAGTGGCTGATGAATGCAGAGAACGAGAGAGACAAGAGGTTGGATGATGTGGAGATAGTGAATCAGGAAGTGCAATGGATTAGCAAGGAGGAAGTAAGGACAGCTATGAAGAGGATGAAAATGGAAAGGCCGTTGGTCCAGATGACATACCTATGGAAGCATGGAGGTGTTTAGGAGAGATGGCAGTGGAGTTTTTAACCAGATTGTTTAACACTAGAATTACCAGAGCCTACGAAAAAACTCGTAAATCCGTCCCACCTTAAATCGCGTCTTAAATCCATTTGCACCTCTCCGCCAGAGTCCTTTGTCATCTAAATGTGCTGATAAAGCTACTAGCAGCCAGCTATTCCATCCCCCCACCGACTTAGAATGAACTTCTCTCCTAGCTCAAGCCTTGCCTTGATTTGATTACCTGGGATTGAAGTGGAGTTTTACAGTGGAAATAATTCTAGCGTTATTTGGAATACACGCATTTCATGTGTGTTCCATTTCTATAGTAGGCTGTGCAAACACATTTTTAAAACAGAAACGTTTTTCATATTCTAATAGTAAATGACAAAATGTAGGCATAAACTATATA
Organism: Erpetoichthys calabaricus; assembly: GCF_900747795.2. NCBI lineage: Eukaryota > Metazoa > Chordata > Cladistia > Polypteriformes > Polypteridae > Erpetoichthys > Erpetoichthys calabaricus. Next base: position 48,859,392 of record NC_041400.2, read on the forward strand.
ACGTATGAAGCCTGAAGTCCATATATCAAAGAAACACTTTCACAAAAGGTACAAATAAAAGAACACGTGCGCCTTCATTCAAAAAAAAAAAAAAAAGCCGCGTTAGCATGCCACATTGACTTTCTTACTACCTCCGCCGCGGTGGCGTAATGGTATCAGCCCCTGACTGGGAATTAGAGGGTGGCGAGTTCGATCCCTCACGGCTCCACTTCAAGAAATTAACTGCTCTTATTCTTACAATTTTAGAATAACAATATAAATTTGATTTCAGTCTGTAACAGGCGGTGAAACTTATGATACTGGTAAAGGTTAGCTTTTTTTTTTTTTTTTTTTTTTTAATTCACTTTCCATTCTCGCAGTCGCATTCAGAATCAATCCATACAACCCCATCTGACACAGCTGGTTTCACATAAATAAAAGTGCACTTTTATTCAAGACTATAACCGAAGAATAAAGAAAGCAAGTTTCAGTTGGTGGTTGATACGACAGCTTGCGTGGTGCAATGTTAAGAACTGCTGATTTCCGATCCGTGCTATATAAAATCATCACATTCAAATATTAACAGTTCCCACACACCCAAGGTCCGCCATTACTACATTTACAACATGTGTACTTGTTGCAGTGTACACACCTCTCTGTGCTATGGTTCCTATTACAGTGAATGAGCACCTGACACTGTACTTTCTTCCCTGGGGGAAGCTGAGGTCTTAGAACGGAAGTTTGTTGACGCTGTATCATCTTTTCTTTTTCCATCGCCTTTTCCTGTAAGAAGCGACGACGAAGTTCCTCTGCAAGGTGAGCCATGAACACTCTTATTTTCTCAGCGGACCCCGTGCATGCCTTATACAGTACGTGTGCGTTCATCGCTGCTAGGTCAAGGATGTTGTACAACACAGCAACCGGCCACCTGCGTGTTCCTGTTCGCACTGAACAAGCACGCGCCTTCTGGTCCATGATGTCAACGCCACGCTGGGGAAAAAAGAAAGACAAATATATGTGACATTTTGAAGAAATCATTTTATCACCAGAATAGCACCAGAATACTTCGTCACACTAATATTTTTTTCATTAGCATACCTTCATGTGGTTGTAGTCTGTGACCGTGTTTGGTTTTTTTTTTTTTAATCTTGCCCAATCTCCACATCATGGTGCATTGTGCTGAGAATGCAGACAGACTTCATCTTTTTGGGCACATACACTGTCAGCATGGCACTGGGAGATCTAAACACCAGCGTGGAGAATTGTTCGTGTACTGAACTGAATTTAGCTGCAGGTGGAAGTTCCCGTCGCACTTTATTCATGATGCCAAGCAGAGCTGTATTGCGGTGCAGCAGTCTATTAGCCAGCGAAAGTGACGTGAAGAAGTTGTCTGTTGTTACGGTTCTGCCTTTTTGGATTGCGGCAGATTTGGAGACAAAGTACATGTGCAATGCCACTCCTTATTTAGGAAAAGATCCCAGTCGTCCCACGGGAGAAAGACTTTCCGAGTCTGTGGTCATAAAGCTTATGGAGCCATTTCTGGACAAAGGCAGAACCGTAACAACAGACAACTTCTTCACGTCACTTTCGCTGGCTAATAGACTGCTGCACTGCAATACAGCTCTGCTTGGCACCATGAATAAAGTGCGACGGGAACTTCCACCTGCAGCTAAAGTCAGTTCAGTACACGAACAATTCTCCACGCTGGTGTTTAGATCTCCCAGTGCCATGCTGACAGTGTATGTGCCCAAAAAGATGAAGTCTGTCTGCATTCTCAGCACAATGCACCATGATGTGGAGATTGGGCAAGATAAAAAAAAAAAAAACCAAACACGGTCACAGACTACAACCACATGAAGGTATGCTAATGAAAAAAATATTAGTGTGACGAAGTATTCTGGTGCTATTCTGGTGATAAAATGATTTCTTCAAAATGTCACATATATTTGTCTTTCTTTTTTCCCCAGCGTGGCATTGACATCATGGACCAGAAGGCGCGTGCTTGTTCAGTGCGAACAGGAACACGCAGGTGGCCGGTTGCTGTGTTGTACAACATCCTTGACCTAGCAGCGATGAACGCACACGTACTGTATAAGGCATGCACGGGGTCCGCTGAGAAAATAAGAGTGTTCATGGCTCACCTTGCAGAGGAACTTCGTCGTCGCTTCTTACAGGAAAAGGCGATGGAAAAAGAAAAGATGATACAGCGTCAATAAACTTCCGTTCTAAGACCTCAGCTTCCCCCAGGGAAGAAAGTACAGTGTCAGGTGCTTATTCACTGTAATAGGAACCATAGCACAGAGAGGTGTGTACACTGCAACAAGTACACATGTTGTAAATGTAGGAATGGCGGACCTTGGCTGTGTGGGAACTGTTAATATTTGAATGTGATGATTTTATATAGCACGGATCGGAAATCAGCAGTTCTTAACATTGCACCACGCAAGCTGTCGTATCAACCACCAACTGAAACTTGCTTTCTTTATTCTTCGGTTATAGTCTTGAATAAAAGTGCACTTTTATTTATGTGAAACCAGCTGTGTCAGATGGGGTTGTATGGATTGATTCTGAATGCGACTGCGAGAATGAAAAGTGAATTAAAAAAAAAAAAAAAAACAAAGCTAACCTTTACCAGTATCATAAGTTACACCGCCTGTTACAGACTGAAATCAAATTTATATTGTTATTCTAAAATTGTAAGAATAAGAGCAGTTAATTTCTCGAAGTGGAGCCGTGCGGGATCGAACTCGCCACCCTCTGATTCCCAGTCAGGGGCTGATACCATTACGCCACCGCGGCGGAGGTAGTAAGAAAGTCAATGTGGCATGCTAACGCGGCTTTTTTTTTTTTTTTTTTTTTTGAATGAAGGCGCACGTGTTCTTTTATTTGTACCTTTTGTGAAAGTGTTTCTTTGATATATGGACTTCAGGCTTCATACGTTATATAGTTTATGCCTACATTTTGTCATTTACTATTAGAATATGAAAAACGTTTCTGTTTTAAAAATGTGTTTGCACAGCCTACTATAGAAATGGAACACACATGAAATGCGTGTATTCCAAATAACGCTAGAATTATTTCCACTGTAAAACTCCACTTCAATCCCAGGTAATCAAATCAAGGCAAGGCTTGAGCTAGGAGAGAAGTTCATTCTAAGTCGGTGGGGGGATGGAATAGCTGGCTGCTAGTAGCTTTATCAGCACATTTAGATGACAAAGGACTCTGGCGGAGAGGTGCAAACAGATTTAAGACGCGATTTAAGGTGGCACGGATTTACGAGTTTTTTCGTAGGCTCTGGTAATTCTAGTGTTAATGGAATCTTGGAAAGTGAGAGGATGCCTGAGGAGTGGAGAAGAAGTGTACTGGTGCCGATATTTAAGAATAAGGGGGATGTGCAGGACTGCAGTAACTACAGTGGAATACAATTGATGAGCCACAGCATGAAGTTATGAGAAAGAGTAGTGGAAGCTAGGTTAAGAAGTGAGGTGATGATTAGTGAGCAGCAGTATGGTTTCATGCCAAGAAAGAGCACCACAGATGCAATGGTTGCTCTGAGGATGTTGATGGAGGAGTTTAGAGAAGGCCAGAAGGAGTTGCACTGCGTCTTTGTGGACCTGGAGAAAGCATATGACAGGGTGCCTCGAGATGAGCTGTGGTATTGTATGAGGAAATTGGTAGTGGCAGAGAAGTATGTAAGAGTTGTACAGGATATGTACGAGGGAAGTGTGACAGTGGTGAGGTCTGCAGCAGGAGCGACGGATTCATTCAAGTTGGAGGTGGGATTACATCAGGGATCAGTTCTGAGCCCTTTCTTATTTGCAATGGTGATGGACAGATTGACAGACAAGATTAGACAGGAGTCCCCATGGACTATGATGTTTGCTAATGATATTGTGATCAGTAGCGATAGTAGGGAGCAGGTTGAGGAGACCAAGGAGAGATGGAGATATGCTCTAGAGAGGAGAGGAATGAAGGTCAGTAGGAACAAGACAGAACATATGTGTGTAAATGAGAGGAAGGTCAGTGGAATGGTGAGGATGCAGGGAGTAGAATTGGCGAAGGTGGATGAGTTTAAATACTTGAGATCAACAGTACAGAGTAATGGGGATTGTGGAAAAGAGGTGAAAAAGAGAGTGCAGGCAGGATGAAATGGGTGGAGAAGAGTGTCAGGAGTAATTTGTGACAGATGGGTATCAGCAAGAGTGAAAGGGAAGGTCTACAGGATGGTAGTGAGAGCAGCTATGTTGTATGGGTTGGAGACGGTGGCACTGACCAGAAATCAGGAGACAGAGCTGGAGGAGGCAGAGTTAAAGATGCTAAGATTTGCATTGGGTGTGACGAGAATGGATAGGATTAGAAATGAGTACATTAGAGGGTCAGCTCAAGTTGGACGGCTGGGAGACAGTCAGAGAAGCGAGATTGCGTTGGTTTGGACATGTGCAGAGGAGAGATGCTGGGTATATTGGGAGAAGGATGCTAAGGATAGAGCTGCCAGGGAAGAGGAAAAGAGGAAGGCCTAATCGAAGGTTTATGGATATGGTGAAAGAGGACATGCAGGTGATGGGTGTAACAGAGCAAGATGCAGAGGACAGAAAGATATGAAAGAAGATGATCCACTGTGGCAACTCTTAACGGGAGCAGCCAAACAAAGAAGAAGACTTGCATTTCTTTCACTACTCAAGCGCTTTTCATAGTGATTAGAAAGCCACTTCAACCACCAGTAATATGTGGCATCCACCTGAATGATGCGGCGGCAGCCATTTTTGCACCAGTACACTCACCACACAATAGCTGTTAGGTGATGAAGTTGTGATAGAGAAATATTCAGTTAGATACAGGGGATGGCTAGGGTGCCAGAATGATTAGGCCAAGGATTGCATTTTAGCATGGTCTTTGGAATCCATCCTGCTTTTTAGGAAGGATGCTCTGGGATATTTTATTACCACAGAAAGCCAACCTCAATTTTACATCTAATCCTAAGGACAGCGCCATTTTTACAACACAGTGTCCCCATCACTGCACTGGGACATTGGGATCCACTTTCAGACCACAGGGTGAGTGACCTTTGCTGGTCTCACCTACACTTCTTCCAACAGCAACCCAATCTTTACCTAAATCACTGATACTCAAACTTTTTGTGCCTGAGGGTCATTTTCAGAAAATACTGGGGAGCCAGGAGCCAGTACACCATGTGTTAGTTGTAATTATGCTGAAACAGCTTTAACAATGAATGATGTTTCTTGCACTTTTACTGCAAGTTCACCAAAAATGGCTATATTTTAGGTTAAACTAAATGTTTGTAAACAAGTAATACACACCTTGTTATTTGGTGGAGTGACACTGTCTCTCCATGGAAAATTTGCTAAAGACTTGTAGGAGGTCAAGGCAAGCTTCATACACTCATTAAGATGCTCATTATTGAGTCTGTTGCACCTCTGATTCTTAATAAGGTTCACTGTTGAAATTTCTGACTCACAGATGTAGGTAGATCCAAATATGATCAAAATGTATGGTGCAAGTCTTTTGCAATTAGCATACTTCTGCGTTGACTGCTCCCGAAATGTGCACAGCTCCTATTTGTTGAATTTAGCTTTGACCTCACGGTTACTATGTAATTGAACCATCTCTAGCTGGAATGATGCCTCATCTATGCTTGGCAATATAGTCTTGGCTTCAACAGCACATGAGCCTTTTGCAGTGACAGCGAAAGTGTTTCTTACAAATAAAAGTAATTCTTAATGAGACTGCTTGGCATTGCCACCATCACAGAAAGAGCAGTCAGATTCACAGAGCTTGCAACATTATGCTCAGTGGTAAAATATAACATTTTTCCCTTCAGATCGTTTAGAAATAAGCACAGGATTGTGAGAAATGCTGTTACTTTTCTCAAATAGCTTTTCACCATTTCCTTGCAGTTGTACATTGAGCTTGTTTAATTAGCTAGTTATATCACACAGAAATACGAAATAAGCCATGAACTCTGCATCGTGCATTAACAAATAGACCTTTTCTGCTATGGCAGATTTCTGATTTAAGAGAAGTTCCATTACTTCGTTTCGCAGTGAAAAGAAATGAGCCAGAACTTCTCCCTTGTTTAGCCATCATCCATTATTATGCTGAAGGAGGTCCACGTACTGCTGTTTTTCACCAGCTTTTTAAAAAGTCGATGCTGCAAACTTGGAGTAGAGTAAATGTGGTCAACAATTTGGTGGCCATATTCATTGATCTTTCATCTTGCCAGACAACTTCACACACAAAACAATTTTAGAAATTATACAGTTCATCAAATTAATAGCAGGATGATCAGTTGCTAAACACGAGGCGAAGGCTTTCTCCTTACCAACTATCGACTGACTGCCATCAGTAACCAAGAAGTTTATTTTGCTGAATTCCAACAATTTCTCTTCAAAAAAAAAAACAAAACTTTCACTGCAGAAAAAACGGCCTTGCTAGTTTTGTGAACCTTCAAAGGTACAACATCTCTTCCTTGAAAACTTGAAGTATCTTACAAACACCGGCAGTTGGGCTGTATCTGTATTATCCATTGATTCGTCAACTGCGATGGATATGTGATCAGCTGACTTCAGTTCTGATAAAACAGCTGAAAAGCAGTCTTCATAGAGAATTTCAACCATGAGTCAGACATGGGTACCTGTTTCACTTGCTTAATAATCTTGTCTTTATTTTTATCTCCAGCTAAGAGTTCAGTACCCAAAGCGCAATGTTTTACCAGTTCAGCATCTAAAAATGGTTTGCACTTTTTAACTAATTCCCAAGTGACTGGAAATAAAGCTGCTGTTGTCTTCTCCTGTGTAGTTTTTGCATCTGTCAGAATTGTCATGCTTTTGTAGGAACTTTTCAGAGAAGCAATTCTGTCTCGTTGGCTGGGCTAGCAGGTGGGAAAGCACAGTGGAAGCTGGCATGCTTAGTTTCATAGTGCCATCTGATGTGAGAAACCTAACTGAAAGCAAGGTTTGACAAATTAAACATAGTCTGGTGTTGGTATGGAATGGTAAAAAGAAGGCAAACTTGTCTGTCCATTGAGGACTGAAATGTTTTTTTTGATTATCTATCTTTCTATGTTTGCTGCCACTCGTCATTGCTCCTGATGTCCTCTTTAATTATAAATACATACAATTAAAATCATTTGTGAGGCCAGAGTAGACCCCCAAGCCGGACTTTGAGTATCAGTGTCATAGATGTTCTCCCAGGCCCAAAATTGTTTAGGTTCAGGTGGATGACCTCTTCTGAAATGCACAAGGTATGGTTTCTGATCAACAGCAGCATGTGGTTATATAGTATATTTTCATACACAAATGTAGTTCAGAGTGCTTTATAATAATAATAGACAATTCAAAACAAGATACAAAAGGAAAGTAAAAAACTAAAGACTAACTATAAAGAGTTATTTAAGACTGTTAAAATGAGACTGTAAATGTAAATCTTAACAATGTTGTGCTCATGTGGTCAGTGAGTAGAGGGAAAGTAAAACTATAGTCAAAAAGTACACTGGAGAAAATAAACCTCTGGGGTTTCAAGACCACCCAGCCCCTTCAGTGATTATTGGGCATGACATGTAAATCTATCCAAGTGTAACATCTTTACATTAGTTTTCTTTGCCAATTGTATCGCACACTCTGTTAAAATGTTAGCAATTAATATTCATTATTATGGTTGATAATGGTTTTTAGTACTTATATCAAAGCTAGTGCACACATTGACTATGTATATTAAATAATAAACCATCAAAAAGCACATCAGTTGACTCAAGATATGTACACTTGAATGTGTGCAAGGATTTTTCTAAGAAGCACAGAACTGTGCACTGTAATTCATCCCCCTGTAAAATGGTAAATAGAGTGAACTTTTTTGGATATTTTGTAGTGTGACCTGGGCAAGCTATCTACTCCCTTTATTTAAATCTAGAAATTATTTAAAATATACTGTAAATATCTTTAGTTAGAAATTTTTTTATATAACGAGACATGACCTTTGCAGATTATAATGATTAGAATCACCATTTACAATGCCTCTGCAGGAGAGTTTTCAACCTGATTGTTAATATCCAACTCATTCAGTCAAACCACAAACTTTGCAATAAGAGTGATGTGCATAATAGAGAAAATAACAGTTTAGCATTTGCTGGGCATCATTTTGTTTTCAGCTAAAAATTACATCCTAGTAGGAAACATGGAAGCCATAGGATTTCAAAGTGTTTTTGGATGTTTGAACTTGCAGCCATGTCTTAAGTGAAAAAGAAAAGACAGTACCTTCCAGTATCAGAACATGTGTGATCACAGCATAAAAGCTCATCAACCGTAGTGTCTGGAGATTCCCTAATTACTACAGAATAGAGGTCCACTTCAACAGCACTTTTCAGTCAGCCCCTTACATGTGCAGAACTTCACTTTCATCTAATACCACTGTGTATGATGTGTCTGTTAATTTTGACAATAAATTTTGTTTTAGTTTTAGTCTTCTGACTAAATTCTATTTAGTTTTAGTCACATTTAGTCATTTAATTATTGTTAGTTTTAGTTGACAAAAAAGTAAATCAGTTGATAAAAGTCAGTCATCGTCCAACCCGCTATATCCTAACACAGGGTCACGGGGGCCTGCTGGAGCCAACCCAGCCAACACAGGGCACAAAGATAAAACAAACCCCGGGCAGGGCACATGCACACACACCCACACATCAAGCACACACTAGGGACAATTTAGGAAACCCACACAGACACGGGAAGAACATGCAAACTCCACGCAGGGATGATCCGGGAAGCAAACCCAGGTCTCCTAACTGCGAGGCAGCAGCGCTACCACTGTGCCACCGTGCCACCCTAGTTGATAAAAGGTTAAAGTAAATTAGTCAAACAGTCAGAATCAGGTGGGTATCTTGTTTAACATATAAATATGCACAAAATGTACTTCTAAACTGTTATGTTAACATGTACGCTCTATCTATCTATTGTAACAAAGGCGCTGTATAGGCGCCCGACCCGGCACAGATGAACACAGAGGCACGTAATAAATGCACAAAGCCTTTATTTTTTCTTCACCTGTGGGCACACGTCTTCCCTGTGACCCACAGGCAATACACGGTCCCACAAAGCACTAGTCCAACACAGCAACAACCATTCTTTTACCACCACTCCTCCGCAAGCGTAGTCCTCCTCCTCCCGACCCTGGCTCCCCGAGTGATGGTGGCTGGCCCTTTTTATAGCTCACCCGGAAGCGTTCCAGGTGCTTGACCACCTGGTCCTAATTGCACTTCCGGGTGGGGCTGAAATGTCGTCCAGCCAGGCTGTTGAAACCAGACAGCCCCCCCTAGTGGCCACCCTGGGCCCCAACCAGGCTGTGGAGGACTCCATCTCCCATGGAGCCCTGCGGGAGGTTGGGGAATCACCGTTGGCCAGGGAGGCTGCCACCAAGTGACCCGGAGGAGGTACTGAGTTGTCCATGGCTGCTCCCCCAGAACATAAGCAGCAGGGGCGTCCCTGCCAGGCATGGGACCCGGCTGTCCACCACACTATCTATAAAATGAAAAGTAGGTGTAGGAAGAATTTTTACCAACTTTCAACAAATAAACACAGCTCTGATCTGTTATCATGATGTTTCTGGTTTCAGCAGCCTTTAGACATGCTGGTATTTGATTTAACATGATAAAAGATTGAAGAGTTAACGATGGTGAAACAGGACAACTAACCACCTAGAAAATGTTACATACATTGATATGAATCTTATGATGTTTCACCTCTAGATGCCTTTTCAGGTTTGTTGATTTGATTTCATTAGCAATGATTCCCAATAGCCACAAAAAAAAAACAAAGACAAACATTAAAGCAGTCAACAGTCAGTTTATAAACTGCACAATTCCCCACAAGCACAATTGGGAGTAGATTTTTAACTTCTTGATTTTCATCTTGTAGATTAGTCTGATTTATACAGAATGTTTAACAAACTCATTTAAACTGGATAATTCAGAGCCAGAGAAATGTACATATAAAATGAAGTGGTTTATTATAAATTGTTTGTAAGCTTTAAAGCCTGTAGAATCTCACTAAATTAAGGACGTGTCAAATTCTTTAAAAGAACCGATTAAGGACACCTTCTTGGGCCACAATTTACTTACAAAATGTTTTGGGAGCCAGCAGTACATTCATCAAAACTCAAAAGAATTTCTATCTATCTATCTATCTAAAAGAAAACATTTATAAAAGAAAAGCAATTTGACTAGATACGCAGATTGTTATTTTCATTTATATGTCAAAAGTGTTAACATCTTACTGTCACACTCCTGAAGTTGTTAGAAATACTCTTTGAAAAGGTAGAGCATTTTAAACAAAGGCACATCCCAAAAACTTAATGGTTTCCTTACATCACAGAGTTAAATTGTATTATTTTATTCTTTTTATAGCTTTAACACACCACAGTAGTAAATTGTACTAAATTAGAATTTTAATGTAAATGGACTGAAAATATTATTTATATTGGCAATACATTTTAGTCAAATCAGATTTGGACTCATAAACTATGAAATGTACTAGAATAGAGCAAATGAAATTCTGTAGTCTGTAGCTCTCTTCTATACTATCTTGGTTCAAGTGGGTACAAAACAATACATTATCATTAATAATAGTAATTTACTGCTTTAATATCTTTTCCTAGGCTCACATTTCAGACACCGAATGGAAGGACTTAGTGCAAGAAGCCACTGGAGAAGCAATGAAGATTGCCTACAGTCCTTTAGCAGTTCTTATTCAAGCACTTCTACAGTTTTGCATTAAAATGGGAGCAAGGTAAAGTGTATATACGTGTTTGTGCGTGTATGTGTGTGTGTGTATATATATATATATATATATATATATATATATATATATATATACATACAGTGTCACTGGGCTCTGAGTTGCACAAATAAAATTAATAAACTATTCTTTATAAAAGCACACTTTATGCCTGAAGTAGCAGAAACAGATTTAGACTTTCAGCAACAGATAAGAAAGGAAAACTTAACTAATCTTCAATAAAACTTAACTAGTAAATTAAGCATCTTCTTCAGAGCTGCTTCTTTATGTATATACATAACCATATGTGTACGTATGTGTGTATATATCTATATATATCTGTCTATATATATATATATATATATATATATACACACATACAGTGCATCCGGAAAGTATTCACAGCGCATCACTTTTTCCACATTTTGTTATGTTACAGCCTTATTCCAAAATGGATTAAATTCATTTTTTTCCTCAGAATTCTACACACAACACCCCATAATGACGTGAAAAAAATTTACTTGAGGTTTTTGCAAATTTATTAAAAATAGAAAAACTGAGAAATCACATGTACATAAGTATTCACAGCCTTTGCTCAATACTTTGTCGATGCACCTTTGGCAGCAATTACAGCCTCAAGTCTTTTTGAATATGATGCCACAAGCTTGGCACACCTATCCTTGGCCAGTTTCGCCCATTCCTCTTTGCAGCACCACACTCCATCAGGTTGGATGGGAAGCATCGGTGCAGAGCCATTTTAAGATCTCTCCAGAGATGTTCAATCGGATTCAAGTCTGGGCTCTGGCTGGGCCACTCAAGGACATTCACAGGGTTGTCCTGAAGCCACTCCTTTGATATCTTGGCTGTGTGCTTAGGGTCATTGTCCTGCTGAAAGATGAACCGTCGCCCCAGTCTGAGGTCAAGAGCGCTCTGGAGCAGGCTTTCATCCAGGATGTCTCTGTACATTGCTGCAGTCATCTTTCCCTTTATCCTAACTAGTCTCCCAGTCCCTGCCGCTGAAAAACATCCCCACAGCATGATGCTGCCACCACCATGCTTCACTGTATGGATGGTATTGGCCTGGTGATGAGCGGTGCCTGGTTTCCTCCAAACGTGACGCCTGGCATTCACACCAAAGAGTTCAATCTTTGTCTCATCAGACCAGAGAATTTTCTTTCTCATGGTCTGAGAGTCCTTCAGGTGCCTTTTGGCAAACTCCAGGCGGGCTGCCATGTGCCTTTTACTAAGGAGTGGCTTCCGTCTGGCCTCTCTACCATACAGGCCTGATTGGTGGATTGCTGCAGAGATGGTTGTCCTTCTGGAAGGTTCTCCTCTCTCCACAGAGGACATCTGGAGCTCTGACAGAGTGACCATCGGGTTCTTGGTCACCTCCCTGACTAAGGCCCTTCTCCCCCGATCGCTCAGTTTAGATGGCTGGCCAGCTCTAGGAAGAATCCTGGTGGTTTCAAACTTCTTTCACTTACGGATGATGGAGGCCACTGTGCTCATTGGGACCTTCAAAGCAGCAGAAATTTTTCTGTAACCTTCCCCAGATTTGTGCCTCGAGACAATCCTGTCTCGGAGGTCTGCAGACAATTCCTTTGATTTCATGCTTGGTTTGTGCTCTGACAACTGTCAACTGTGGGACCTTATATAGACAGGTGTGTGCCTTTCCAAATCATGTCCAATCAACTGAATTTACCACAGGTGGACTCCAATTAAGCTGCAGAAACATCTCAAGGATGAACAGGGGAAACAGGATGCACCTGAGCTCAATTTTGAGCTTCATGGCAAAGGCTGTGAATACCTTCAAGCACCTACATGTGCTTTCTCAATTTTTTTATTTTTAATAAATTTGCAAAAATCTCAAGTAAACGTTTTTCACATTGTCATTATGGGGTGTTGTGGGTAGAATTCTGAGGAAAAAAGTGAATTTAATCCATTTTGGAGTAAGGCAGTAACATAACAAAATGTGGAAAAAGTGATACTTTCCAGATGCACTGTACATATATATATATATATATATATATATATATATATATAGTCCCCTCTACTATTATTGGCAAAATTACTAAGAAAAAAATCAGTTTGCTGAAGAACTGTCACTATGCACTGAAAAAATGAGAAACATCTCACTTTTAATTGAAACAAGATCATTCAAAGAAAAACAAAGCCCTCATCAAGAAATAATTTTAACAAAAACACGCGTGCCACAAATGTTGGCACCCTTAGAAATTAATGTGAAACAATGTAACTGAAGCATGTTTCCCATTTAAATTGGACATTGTTAAGTTGATTGGAGTGTATAAAAACTTTCCAGCTGAAATCAATGACATCCTGATTAACTGGGATACAAATGTGAGTAGACACAGAACCAAATTTCCTTAGCCAACCATCATCTTGGCAAAGAAAAGAGAACAATCAATCCAAATGAGGGAGAAGTGTGATGCCCTTCATAACTCAGGGAATGGTTATAAAAAATACCTACTCGCTTGAAAATACCCATTTCTACAGTTAGGGTAATAATAAGAAAGCGGTCATCAAGTGGAACTGTGACAAACGTGCCTGGAAGAGGACCCAAGTTTATTTTACCCCCACGTACAGTGAGAAGGATGGTAAGAGAGGCAATAATATCACCAAAGATCGCTGTTGGGGAAGTCTCCAAAACCACTATCAGACAGCATCTCCATGCCAACAGATTATTTGGAAGGTATGCTAGAAAGAAGCCTTTTCTGTCAGTTATCCACAAACATAAGCACCTGGAGTTTGTAAAACGTTACTACATCTTACTGGAATTGTGTTCTATGGTCTGATGAAACATAAATTGAACTTTTTGACAAGACATGCAAAGTGGGTTGGTATAAAAAGAAGGATGGCTATAATGAAAACAACCTTGACCCAACTGTGAAATATGGTGGAGGTTCTGTGATTTTGTATGGCTTTTTTTCCTCCAAAGACCCTGGAAACATTGTTAGGGTACATGACATCATGAATTCCATGAAATATCAGGAGATTTTAAATCAAAATCTGGCTGCCTCCATCGGAAAACTAAAACTCTGTCGTCATTGGATCTTCCAGCAGGATAATGATCCGAAACACATGTCCAAATCAACCCTGCAACAGTTAACTAACCACAAAATCAAAGTTCTGCCATGCCCATCTCAGTCCCCTAACCTGAACCCTATTGAAAATCTGTGAAGTGTGCTGATCAGGAGAGTACACAGAAGAGGGCCTAGGACCCTGGATGATCTGGAGAGATTATGTAAAGAAGAATGGTCTCAGATGCCATGCTCTGTATTCTCCAACCTTATAAAAGGTTAAAAAAGAAGACTCTGTCCTATTATATTGGCAAAGGGAGGTTGTACAAAGTTATTAAATGCAGGGGTGCCAACAATTGTGGCACATGTGTTTTTGTTAATATTTCTTGATGAGGTCTTAGTTTTTCTTTGAATGAACTTGTTTCATTTAAAAGTCAGACATTTCTCATTTTTTAGTGGAAGATGACGGTTCTTCAGCACGCTAATTTTTTTTCTAACCCTTCTAATTTTTGTAAGGGGTGCCAATAATAGTGGAGGACACTTTATGTGTGTGTATGTATATATATATATATATATATATATATATATATATATATATATATACAGTGGTGTGAAAAACTATTTGCCCCCTTCCTGATTTCTTATTCTTTTGCATGTTTGTCACACAAAATGTTTCTGATCATCAAACACATTTAACCATTAGTCAAATATAACACAAGTAAACACAAAATGCAGTTTTTAAATGATGCTTTTTATTATTTAGGGAGAAAAAAAATCCAAACCTACATGGCCCTGTGTGAAAAAGTAATTGCCCCCTTGTTAAAAAATAACCTAACTGTGGTGTATCACACCTGAGTTCAATTTCCGTAGCCACCCCAAGGCCTGATTACTGCCACACCTGTTTCAATCAAGAAATCACTTAAATAGGAGCTGCCTGACACAGAGAAGTAGACCAAAAGCACCTCAAAAGCTAGACATCATGCCGAGATCCAAAGAAATTCAGGAACAAATGAGAACAGAAGTAATTGAGATCTATCAGTCTGATAAAGGTTATAAAGCCATTTCTAAAGCTTTGGGACTCCAGCGAACCACAGTGAGAGCCATTATTCACAAATGGCAAAAACATGGAACAGTGGTGAACCTTCCCAGGAGTGGCCGGCCGACCAAAATTACCCCAAGGGCGCAGAGACGACTCATCCGAGAGGTCACAAAAGACCCCAGGACAACGTCTGAAGAACTGCAGGCCTCACTTGCCTCAATTAAGGTCAGTGTTCACGACTCCACCATAAGAAAGAGACTGGGCAAAAACGGCCTGCATGGCAGATTTCCAAGACGCAAACCACTGTTAAGCAAAAAGAACATTAGGGCTCGTCTCAGTTTTGCTAAGAAACATCTCAATGATTGCCAAGACTTTTGGGAAAATACCTTGTGGACTGATGAGACAAAAGTTGAACTTTTTGGAAGGCAAATGTCCCGTTACATCTGGCGTAAAAGGAACACAGCATTTCAGAAAAAGAACATCATACCAACAGTAAAATATGGTGGTGGTAGTGTGATGGTCTGGGGTTGTTTTGCTGCTTCAGGACCTGGAAGGCTTGCTGTGATAGATGGAACCATGAATTCGACTGTCTACCAAAAAATCCTGAAGGAGAATGTCCGGCCATCTGTTCGTCAACTCAAGCTGAAGCGATCTTGGGTGCTG
The DNA here is from genome assembly GCF_900747795.2 of Erpetoichthys calabaricus. Taxonomy (NCBI): domain Eukaryota; kingdom Metazoa; phylum Chordata; class Cladistia; order Polypteriformes; family Polypteridae; genus Erpetoichthys; species Erpetoichthys calabaricus. The sequence continues at coordinate 48,874,895 of NC_041400.2, forward strand.
CAACAGGACAATGACCCAAAACACACCAGCAAATCCACCTCTGAATGGCTGAAGAAAAACAAAATGAAGACTTTGGAGTGGCCTAGTCAAAGTCCTGACCTGAATCCAATTGAGATGCTATGGCATGACCTTAAAAAGGCGGTTCATGCTAGAAAACCCTCAAATAAAGCTGAATTACAACAATTTTGCAAAGATGAGTGGGCCAAAATTCCTCCAGAGCGCTGTAAAAGACTCATTGCAAGTTATCGCAAACGCTTGATTGCAGTTATTGCTGCTAAGGGTGGCCCAACCAGTTATTAGGTTCAGGGGGCAATTACTTTTTCACACAGGGCCATGTAGGTTTGGATTTTTTTTTCTCCCTAAATAATAAAAACCACCATTTACAAACTGCATTTTGTGTTTACTTGTGTTATATTTGACTAATGGTTAAATGTGTTTGATGATCAGAAACATTTTGTGTGACAAACATGCAAAAGAATAAGAAATCAGGAAGGGGGCAAATAGTTTTTCACACCACTGTATATATATATATATATATATATATATATATATATATATATATATATATACAGTGATCCCTCGCTATATCGCGCTTCGCCTTTCGTGGCTTCACTCCATCGCGGATTTTATATGTAAGCATATTTAAATATATATCGCGGATTTTTTGCTGGTTCGTGGATTTCTGCGGACAATGGGTCTTTTAGTTTCTGGTACATGCTTCCTCAGTTGGTTTGCCCAGTTGATTTCATACAAGGGACGCTATTGGCAGATGGCTGAGAAGCTACCCAACTTACTTTCTCTCTCTCTCTCTCTTGCGCTGACGTAGGGGGGTGTGAGCAGGGGGGCTGTTCGCACACCTAGACGATACGGACGCTCGTCTAAAAATGCTGAAAGATTATCTTCACGTTGCTATCTTTTGTGCAGCTGCAGCTGCTTCCTGAAACGACATGCTGATCGGTGCTTCGCAGACGGAGGGGGTGTGAGCTGCCGCCTTCCACAGCTTTGTGCCGTGGTGCTTCGCATACTTAAAAGCCAAACAGCACTATTGATTTGTTTGCTCCTTTGAAGAGGAAGATATGTTTGCATTCTTTTAATTGTGAGACTGAACTGTCATCTCTGTCTTGTCATGGAGCACAGTTTAAACTTTTGAAAAAGAGACAAATGTTTGTTTGCAGTGTTTGAATAACGTTCCTGTCTCTCTACAACCTCCTGTGTTTCTGCGCAAATCTGTGACCCAAGCATGACAATATAAAAATAACCATATAAACATATGGTTTCTACTTCGCGGATTTTCTTATTTCGTGGGTGGCTCTGGAACGCAACCCCCGCGATGGAGGAGGGATTACTGTACATATATATATATATATATATATATATAATTAAAAAATCTTGGGTTGAGACGTGATCATCTCGGAGAGACATTTTGAAGTCCCACGAGACTACTTGTACGTCACACCCTACTTTCAAACAATTTCTCGGAGACACTTTAACGTCCCACGAGACAAGGAATTGAGACTAAAGGACAGCTGCTGTACAGGCTTTTAACATTAGAATTACCAAAGCCTACAAAAAAACTCATAGATCCATCCCACCTTAAATCGCTTCGCACCGCTCCATCAGCATCTTTTGTCCTGTAAATGTGTCGATAAGCAGCAAGCAGCCTGCTATCACATCCCCCCACCCTCCGCACAGTTTTCTCAGCTCAAGTCTGTTTACCTGCGTGTCAGTTGCTTAGAGTTGTATAGAGTGAGATGTAAAGGAAAATGACACCTTTTATAAATACTATATCGTTATTTGGAACACATGCATTTCATGTTTATGTAAACACATCGTTAAAACAGAAACGTTTTTCGTATTTTAGTATAATTGACAAAATGTAGACATTAAGTATATAATGTATGAAGCCTGAAGTTCAAATATCAAATAAACACTTTCACAAAAGGTACAAATATAACAGAACAAGTGCGCTTCTATTCAGTTTTGTTCTCTTAGTCACGTTCACGATCCTACCACACCCCCATCTGACACTGTTTTCACATAAAGACGCACTATAACAGAGGTGAACTTGGATCATGACGACAGTTCTACATCAGAGCAAGAATGCACGTCACACTTTTGCCATCGCTGTACTTTGTATATGTACACGGGAAGCGCTGCAGTCTACTTGTGAGTTTACACTGTAGGAAGCAAGTAAATAAATAAAGGTAAATAACATTCGATCTGGCTGTTACAGTATATACAAAGTACAGCGACAGCAGCTTCCACCTAATCTATCTTTATGAAGTTCTACTTTGTCTTTTACTCTTTGTCTTTTAATTCTGAGCCTGACTGGACATGCTTTTTTTCCAATTCTACTTGTTCCGGGCTGATTATTACTTTCCTTATTTTCTGAATTTGCACCTAGATTATTCTTTTTCTTTTTTGCATTTATTTCTCTCCAATGCTTTTGAGTCCTGCGGTGCTCTTTCTTCTTCGCTTAGTCGTCGACGTTTTGTCCTTATATGCTTTAAATGCGCTGAGAGCCCTGGATCTGTGTGTGCTCAAAACCTTTACACGACTGAGTGTTTTGCTGCCCGTGGTCTTATTTGATGTTGGTTGTAGGGCGTGTCTTGCAAGAATCTCATGTTCTACGTCCCCGCGAGACAGTCCTGGGTCAATCACTTGGAACAATGTCTCATGTTTAAGGTCCTTGCGAGACTCTCCATGGCCAATCTCTTTTGTCTCACAGGTCTTTTTAGTGTCTTCCGTGATCTTCATGTGAAGATCACGTCTCGTCTCCCTAGTCTTTCTCTCCCAGGATTTTTTTTTTTTTACAAGAGAGAGATGTGTGTGTGTTAAAAAAAAAAAAAAAAAAAAAACCTAATCAAGTGTTACTTCTTTCCCTTTTTCATGTCCCCTTCTAAATCCAGTTACTCAGAGTTCATACAGTAAAACCAATGCATGTAGATGTTCTTGAACACTGCAATATTGTTTGCTAGTTTCTGCTAACTTTCTCCCAAAATATGTTTCTGTATCCAATTTGCTGGAATCAGTCAAAATAAATAATTTTTTTCACATTCACCCTTTAACCAAAACTAAAACTTATTGTTTTGTTACATGCAATATATTTATGAACGCTTACTGCTAACAGCATTTGTGGAATTGGTTTGTTTTTTACTCATCAGTGAAGTGCTTGCTAAATATTTTAGGCTTTAGTATTCTTGTCATCTGAATGATTTGAAGAATAACTTAATATATGTGCTGTATATAATATTAAATACTCATTTTTATTTTTATGTTCAGTGAGAAACGCCTCTGACAAAGCTTCTGTTTTTAGGGAAACACGGCGACTTTTGGAAAGAGTGGTGTATCAGCCTGGGTGCCCCGATTCCATTGTTTCAGTTGCACGCTGGTATCTTCTTAGACATCTGCATGCTAAAAATGATGAGCAGCTCATTGATGTAAGAACACCTTTTATTTCAAATGTAATTTTTATACTTGTGTCTCAATCAATTTTTTTTTTTTTTTTGTATATAGCACCTACATTTTTTTAAGATCTTTAACTTGGCTGCCATATTGTGGGTGTGTTTAATAACAAAATTATAATCACATTCTACAAAAAATATTTCCATTTGTCTACTTAAGCGCCAAACCCGAATAAAGAATAAATATGTGACATCTTCTAGTGCAGTGGTTTTAATTGAATGTTTATTAATTCAGGGAAGATCAAGCAATAAACAGTGCTACTAATTAGTTTACAAAATATAATGAATGCATACACTTGCCCTAAACAAACATATGCTTGTTTGTATAGTATTCTTAGAGCAAATCTAGGTTAAAAATGTTTATGTACTCATATAATAGTGCTAGCATTAAATAAAGCAAAATGGAATTATTTGATTTTGACTGTTAGACTTGATAAAATATCTATGATAAATCATTTTTCATGTACAGTTAAAACAGTTTACAAGTAGAATTAAAGTCTTTTATTTAAGTTTGTGAAATAATATTTTGTTGCAAACCCATTTTAAATTACCTCATTTTAGTAAAATAACTTTATTTATCCCCATTTTAGACATTACTGGACCATGCAAGAGACCACAGTGACAGCCGATTGGATGCTTTCTATAAAAAACTTTGCTCTTCATCTTAGTCAGACTCCTTTGTATCAAGGAAATGAAATCACTCTTTCTTTAACTTAAATGCCATTGCTATATAGATTATCATATAGAAGATCTTCACAATTGCAATATGTGAGAAATTTGGTTGGTTCTTGTCCTATTACAGCTGATTTATTCTCATAGCTGAAGAAGAGGATATTGACATAAATTCTGACCTTGTAATCTTCAAGCTTTAAGAAGAAATTGAATTGTATCAGTACTGTAATAAAATGTAATAAACTGAATACCACATACTGCAAGCCAAGGGAATATTAATCTGTAACTTCCATTTTAAGAACTGTGTATACAATAATAATTTACACTTTTCAGAACTTTCTTTGCACAGCAATTAAGCTTTTTCATATTTACAAAGCACTTTTCAATCCAGCAACTGCTTACATAAAACTGTACTGCTAATTGCATGTTCTGAAACCATTAATAGCAAGAATTATGTGTCCGACATAGGAGAAACAACTTATGTATCTGTATGCAAATTAAGTATTGTCACACATATACAACTACAGAGAGTTTTAATATTGTCAAGGTGTGCAAATGTGTTGAATATGACATGAAATCTATTTTGAACCTGGAAAAGATAAATATTGAAAATAGACAGATGCATTTTGTTGTAAAATATCTACCTATGTAAAATAAAAATGTTTTTTGCCTTGTGTATGTCTGTGTATATAGACTGGCTTTAATACCTCTGTAAAAAATTTAATGCAGTCCTTATGAAAAACAAGTTGTGTACACAAATTCTTTATTTTGGCACCTGAGATGCAAGAATACAGGAGATAATTACAGAAATGTTAAATTACAGGACTTATAATCACAAAGTTTTTATTATTATTTTATTATTTAAAACAGTGCATTTATTCCACACTTAACAGTGCTGGGAGAATGTGATAATAAAACAGATTATTGATAAAGTGCATTTGAGCAGTGATTGTTTTAATTTCTTTGTATGTAAGAGATTTTTGTACAACATCACATATGTGTGAGGCCAAAGCAGAAATAGTGCATTTAAAACTGATTTAAAGATTAATCAGTAATCTTTTTTTTATTTACTTTATGTACAGATAAAAGAATGGCAAAAAAAAACTGCTATACTCAGTGCATTAATACATTTTAATGGAAACTGTGATGTCCAAGAACAGAAGATTATTTATTTATTACTGTATTGTAAAGATTTTAAAAATTACATATAAATATTGTGGCACACAGCAGACATCAAATTGTCAACAGATTGAAGATACCAACTGTGTTTCATTAAGAAAATTTCCTTGCCAAACTGCTTTAAGTTATGTACTGTATTATTTCATATATGCCTTTAAATCTTGCATTGACAGAAAACAGACAGCAAATGTCTTTTTTTCTAGTTTAAATTTTACATGTATCGTTTAACACACATTGTTTCAGTAGAGAAATTTGATTGCACTGCTGCCATTCCTATACAAAGGCTTAGTAGAGTGGCTAATGTGCGTTGTTTGAAAGTAGTGTGGGGGGGAAATTAAACTTAGAAATGTAGAGAAAGTTCTTAACATTGACTAGAATAAAACAGGTGTTTACATTTTACTGTATTATACATGCAAGATTGGAAAATGTTCTTTTCATCTTTAGCCTTGCAGCAAAATTACCAAATCTGAACAACTTCATTTTGACTGGGGAATACAGTATATTTTCCATCAAAACAGGAACGTTTTTCAATCAAGGTAAAAGGGTAAGCTATTTTTGATTATTGTAATTATTAATAATCACAGCTTCTGGCAACTTAACACTTATCTCTGTGTTGAACAATGTTTTTATTCAGATATCATGTCTGAAATGTTAAAATTGCTTTTTGCCTAATCATTAGACAGTTTTAGGTCAGTGATCTTCCTTCTGATCTTCTTGATGTCTTTTTGAACTTTCTCCTTTTCCAGCTTGGCTGTGGTCACATTTATTTGATGTAAAGAATCGATGGCATCATGGATTGATTGGAAACCTATAATCATGTCAGAGAATTTAAGTTATTTTACTGCTTTTGTGAGATTTGCTGAAAATATGTTGACATATCTATTTATTTAAATGAGATCACCACTATAAAAACTAGATTATAGGATTATACTTTATTCAAAATTTTCATATAACAAGTTAATAGATGAATTTCATTTTTCACTAAATCACTTTACAAAGGACATTCTTTAATAGATTGACAACTATTTTGATTTGTTTCATTAATAATTACTTTAGAAATCTGATTATGCAATTGAAAGTTGAAATTTAGGGCACAAAAGCTAGTCATTTAAAGTACAATGATTAAAGCTGATATATTAAGGAGCAGTTTTATTATATCCTAGTGTAAATGCATATTACCAAAAACCGTTAAGTTGTGATTGCTCTGTCAGTATGTGATATCTCCCCACAGGGATCAATAGCTTTCTGAACTTTAGATAGCAATAATGCTGATATATATTAATCATCATATCTTATAATTTGTTGCACTAACAACATCAGGTGCATGGAATTTAATTTAGCAAGGATCATACACATAAACTGGTGGAACAGCATGCATAAAGGTAATATTCTTTCATTTTAAAACACCAATAAGGTTGTATAAAAAATAAGTGAATAAAAATAGTGTCTTGCAAAGGCTTCAAAAGTGAAGATATAATGTAAGAGGTGATGTAATGTCGTTGTTGTTGTTGTTGTTGTAGTGAAAGACCGAGTATGTTTAAAACAAGTCTGTCACTCCTGGTCTTGGTAAATGTAAGCCATTCATTTGATGGTAAGAATGTGGACAGAGGAAAAGTGGAGTGTAATGAGATCTTTAAGGCACGTGAACCCTGAGAAGGAGGAAAGCATCCTGTAATCTTGGAAGAGGTGAGAACCACTGCCTCTGGTTTCCTGTTGTACTCATATCAACAGAAATAATGTCATACCTTACAGTGATGTGGAAGGTTTTAAAACACTTTCAATAACAGAATGTAGAAATGACTTGCAAAGCATTATGGGACAAGTCAAGTGAAGCTGGGGAGCATGCACTGGTACAGTGCATTGCTGTACCCACTACACGACGAAACAACTCGGGATCCCAGTTTGCAACCCCCCAGGCAGTCACGCGGTCAAGCCCCACCCTCAGGAGATTACCCTCATTCTGCCGCAGCCAGGTGTTACGTGGGCAACCCCTTGGCCTGGTCCATCCACTCGGATCCCCAACAATGAGGATCTTATGAGCCGGATCACCCTCAGGGAAATGGGCCACATGGCCGTAGTGCCGTAACTGATGCTCCCTCATAATGCAGGCAATGTGCCTCATTCGGGACTCTATGAGCAACCACTCATTCGACATATAGTCAAACCAATGGTATCCAAGGATTTTCCGGAGAGACACAGTACCAAAGGAGTCCAGTCTTCGTCTCAGGTCACTGGATAGCGTTCATGTCTCACAACCATATAACAAGACAAGAAGCACCAGGACTCTAAACACTTGGACCTTCGTCCTTTTGCATAGATATCGGGAGCGACCTCATGACCCCCCATTCTCTTCCAATCTGTCCACTGACTTCACAGGAAGAGTCACCAGAGACATGAATGTCACTGCCAAGGTAAGTAAACCTCTCAACAAGGTCGACACTCTCTCCACAAACAGACACACTGCAGATGGCTATGCCCAAGAGGTCATTAAAGGCCTGAATCTTGGTTTTTATCCAGGACACTCGCAAGCCCAGACAATCAGACTCCTCGCTCATTCTCTTGTGCACCCCGAACAGAGTCTCCATTGACTTCGCGAAGATCACAGCATCGTCAGCAAAGTCAAGATCCGTGAATCTTTCTTCACCAACAGATGCCCCACAGCCGCTGGACCCCACGACCTTGCCCAACACCCAGTCCATACAAGCATTGAACAGAATAGGAGCAACAACACACCCCTGACGAACCTCAGAATCACTGGAAAAAACGCAGAGGTTCTGCCTATTATGGGACACTGAAGAAAAAAAAAAGTTCTCCTAAGCTGACTGAATGACAAACCCACAAAGAGGCAATTTAATGACCATCAGTATTCCCATGTAAAGTTATGTCCTCCATTAGTAACAATAATTATGAATACAGCACAGTTGTATCTTACTTGAATTTGACTTGGGTGGTCTCTGTTTCAGACAATATAAATAACACTGTGACAGATATGTGCATTTGGTGTGGACTGACACTTGTGAATGATGTGTTGTTTCTATAACAACACTGGTAAATGAACATGAAACTTTAGATTTCAGGCTTAATAAGCAAGTTCAGCATGTGTTGACTTCAAATTTGCATCTCTAAATTGTGTATCTTGATTTTACAAAGTCTAAGCAGCCAAATAACTAGGGAAACTCTACCTTTGTCAATTTTCTAAAAAGCAATCTGTAACAGCCAGTCACCTTTCTGGTTTTTTTTTCCCTCCCCGAGTATTGTTTCAATTCGTAGCATTGTTGCCATAAAAAAAGTCCACAATGGACTTTCATGGTTTACATAGCTTATCTCCTTCCATATCAGAAGAACATCTCCTGTACTTCACAGATTTTAAATAAAAAAGTGTGGTCTTTTTACCATAATTCCAGTGGCTATCTTATCATCATCCTCATTGTGGTCACTTCTTCAATATACTCTTACCTACAATCTGAATGTTAAGAGACCTTTTTATTATTTATTTTTTATGGCTCTTTTTTTTTGTTGATGCACAAGTCTGTAGTGGAAAGTTAATAAAAAAACTATTAAAATGTATATTTGTGTATTTTCACACTATCCTTAAATCTTTATTACAATAAGCAGTATTTTTGTTAAGATTTTGGTGTTGATGCAGTTATACTGTATATTTTTTGTCATTATGCACTGCTTCAGCACCCCAGTCCCCACATAAGTGGGCACTTCATCTGAATGCAGAACCATTTACCAAGGAATGTGGTTGAAAGTGGTACCTATAGGACCTACTGATCCTGGACACACCACATGGATAGGAACTGGCTAAGATTTTAAAAATGGAATTCAGTGAAGTGAAGAAGAGGACACTATTATTCTTTGCACAGCTGGTGCACATCTCATGTTTGACAAAATACTCCTGGAAGATTGTCCTACAGAGAGATGGGTCCAAGGTAGACACTATTCGCTACAAGGGTCACATCATCGCTGACAGATAACCCACATATATGTTTTGCCATATGGGTGAGCCTATCCTGTGATGGACAGGTACCCATTGATGCTGGAATAGGCTTGGCTCTCCATGTGTTGTGAAAAGTGATGAATAAAGGAAAATCTGAGGACATTCAATGTGTAGGGCTGCATTTTTAAACATTTACTCATGTTATCTTGCCCATTTGGTGTGGTTCTTACCAGATTTGTATTCAAGCCTCATAAATTCAAGTTCCTCCCACAGTTTCTTTTCCAGGCTGTTAATTCGTGCATTCAGTTTATCCTCAGCATGTTTCACTCTGTTTGCTTTAATTTCCAGGTCCTGCCTCTCCTGTGCCTGGCTTAGCTTAGCAGTTAGAATATGTATGTGGTCCTGCATCCTCTGTTCTGTGTTTTCCTTGAAAGGTAGAAAAAAAAAGTTCAATTTTTAGATATTTGTACCATATTTTTAAATAATCTGTAGACTCCAATACAAGCTATCAAGCAAAAAAAAAATAGAATTCTATCTTATTTATTGTATAATAACTTTGATAGTGAATAAAAGTACAAAATGCTAAACTGAAAATTGCTGAACTAAAGATGGATCTTTAGAAGCAAGTGTTCTTAGATGTGAGCATGCAGATTTTTTTGTAATATAAGGTGAGTCGATTTAGTGTTAGAGCATGGGCCCACAACAGAAAAAGCACCCCTCATATCCACATATTAAAACGCCAAGAGGTGTAAATTCATCTCTGAGTTTACCTATTTAAATTCAGTCAGAGTTCAAGGTAATGTGCTTCTTGAAAACCTTATCTGAAACCATGCAAAAAGTGTTAGAATTTGAATTTAAGTTGCATTAACGTTATTTGTTCAGTTGTTAAAATACAAATTCACTGCTAACAGCACTCTTGACACCAGTGCTCCATCTACTGGTGCATATGAAAATTACAGTACATACAACCAGTTTCTAACTGCCACAGCTTGTACCAAGTACTCTTCTGTATTGCATTTTGAGTTGCACAGAGTTCTCTGGTTGTATTTTTGTTGTTGGATGAAACTCGACCACAGGTAATGTGATACTGAAAAGGTGGTTGTGGCATAACAACTGAGATGTTGACTTTAGGACATCTTAAGAAAAACTTTTTGTATAAATTATTTTTTACAAAAATTGGAAGATTGAATTAATCTTTTCCAATCCACCAGCATTCAAAATTGTTTAAAGGGTCTGAACACTTTTCTCAGGCTCAAGCTCAAATCCATTTACATCTTTCTAAACTCCTGAGTTGATTTGCTTCCTTTGATGAGCAAGTTCAGAAAAAAGATGGATGAACTAGACCAGATAAGCTTTTCTTATTTTGGCTTGTGAACACTTTCCACAAGAGTTACCTATAGTCATGTTCATGGTGTGTACATCTCTCTATTATAATAAAAAAATAGACGTAAAATGGCATGATCTTCTCGGAAGACACTTACGCCCTGCGAGAGACACTTAAATGTCCCACGAGACAAGTCAGTGAGACAAAAGGACAGCTGCTGTACAGGCTTTCAAGTGACCAACGCGCAGCGCGACATGCAGAACACGCAATTTGGGAGCGGTAGCAGCAAGCCAGCAGTTGATCGGACCGCATCTTTATAGCGTGTGTTCAGCCCCTTCCCTTAACAATTCGAGCGGCAGGAGCGCGAAGTGGCTGGTGCCTTGTGCACCTTGGTGGGCTGATTACTAAATTTTCAACAAGGAAATACGGTTCAAATTGTAGCATTGAGCGTTTCAAATTCATACAGTTGTTTACAGTGTTCTTTTAGTAGGTTTTCTTGAAAAATAGGCGTATGCAAAATCTACTTTCAGCTCTTAATATACTTTTGTATGTAAATACTACAGAATATCTGGAATTTAAAGATAAAGTGCTAGTTTTGCACACAAGTATTATTTGTGTTAATCAATTAAAATTATTGCAGTTTTTAGGAATATCGGGGCCACAGTATACCTTACAGCCAGCGATCATGGATTTGAGCCCATTTGTTAGCGCAAACACTAAGAGGCTCTCTCATCAATCAGCTGTAGCATCACTGTTTTTGCATCTTCTCCAAATCTCTGCTGGCTTGATGGTCATAGTTTTTGTAGGAACACTAAATGAGAAAGGTGTCATAGTAAAATGTATTAATTTACCAAATTAATTTTTTTTAATTACCAAATCTTGAATTTCAACTTCATATTTTTCAATATATTTTGTGAAATGATTTGTGCAAATTAAGGCTGGACTATTTAAACAAGTATATAAAGCAATGACAATATGGCCTTTAATCCTCACTGAACATTGAAAAATGCTAAAGTGTTTCTTTATATTCAGATTCTTCATTGAAAAACTAGAGGTCTACTGCTGCTTACAACCAGTCCACTGAGTAGGCTCTGCCCACCATTTCCCAAATTACCAGTATTTCGCATATACTTAGTATTTCTTTTGTTTATAAATAAGGGATACAGACAAAGAATACATTCCTAAAGTATCACATGAAAAAATGAATGAACATCTTGATGACTCAATCAGTTTTTATTATTTTACTAGACATTAAGCCCGTTTCAATAACGGGTGCTAGAACAGTAGTGCATAAACATTAGTAGGAACAGTCTATATTAAATGGCAAGGGACCTTGGCCTCATTCTGTTTCTTGTCTTAATTTTTTTTTGTCAAAAATATTTTTGCAAGAAGCATAAAGTAAAATAATAATAAAAATAAAATAGAAACCTATATGACAATACAGTAAGTATAATTAATATTACATTTATCCTCTCCTGTGTGGCTGTTGATTGATGTTTTGTGTCTATTTAAAGATCTCCTATCCTGCCTCTCTTTATTTTAGCTTGCTATGGCGTCTCTCCAGCAAGTACTGTGCAGTTCCCCAGCAAGTATTATAATCTGTGCTGGCGTGGAGCTGATTATTGTATGTGTGGCGTCTCCCCAGCAACGGATTTTATGTGGGCGAAAATAAACTACTACTTTTAAAAGTCATCCTATTGTAATACCATGAAAATTCGTATATTTAGGAAAACCCCTTCAACGACTGACACTTTACACTTTACCAGGCCAAGCTTCTTAATTGGAAATCTGACATCCTCAGAGGGAACACTTGCACAACAACAAACACTAATCCCACCTCTTTGGGGGAAGCTGGTCTCCGCGTCTCAGTACCCGATTGGATTTTTCGTTCCTTATGTTTTAGGTGTTACCTCATTTACCGAAATCCGATTGGATTGGCCATGCAATATTTTATTGGTCCTGCCCTCTCTGTCTTGTGTGACGCGTCAGGCGGCCTTTGAAGCATCTGCTAGAGGCCGGTGACTCTGCCACTCATTCCGCCCTTCCCTGTACTTCCGCCTTGGCCGTAATATGTGTTTAATTTTCTGTCACAACAGTGGGCAATCAGCAGAGTCTCCCCAGGAACTGATGTAATGTGTGGCGTGCAGCTGATAATCGTGGCTGTAGCGTCTCTCCAGCAAGTACTGTGCAGTTCCCCAGCAAGTATTTTAATCTGTGCTGGCGTGCAGCTGATTATTGTATGTGTGGCGTCTCCCCAGCAATGGATTTTATGTGCCCGACCGCGAGTACCCAATCAGCACTTTCCCCAGCAATGATGTCCTTTATTAAAGAGTGCCCCGCGCATGCGCACTTCACCAGAAGACACACACAGACACATGGACGCACACAGGGATTTTATTAAAGAGGATAAAATAATTCAATAGAATATTTTATTGAACTGCTCACTGATTGTTTTTGTTTTTTAAGCACTAAGGTTTTTTTTTAACAAGTATGGCGTATTCGTTCTGAAATATAAAAAGCTCACAAAAAATTGCTATGGAATAAAATACAAGCAATAAAGGATTGTTTTCACCAATACTTTCATCATAACTGGCAAAGCAGGTATCTTACAAATACAATAAAACACGTCTCATGACTTAACAAAATCTGCATTTTCCATTAGATGCTAAATGACAGGAAGACAAAAACATAGAATATCTGGAGGAAAATGATTCTAGACAGGGGAAAAACATCTTTCTTTCTCTGTCAATGGCAACATATTTAAATTTGTGCAAATCATTTATCTCATTGCTACTTATTTACATTTCCCTGACATGTAAAATCAGCTTTAATTTTTTATGCCATTTTCTCACCTACATTTTTTTTATTATTAAGACATGAGGCGGGCGGCACGGAGGCGCAGTGGTAGCACTGCTGCCTCGCAGTTAAGAGACCTGGGTTCGTTTCCCGGGTCCTCCCTGCGTGGAGTTTGCATGTTCTCCCTGTGTCTGTGTGGGTTTCCTCTGGGTGCTCCAGTTTCCTCCCACAGTCCAAAGACATGCAGTTTAGGTGGATTGGCGATTCTAAATTGGCCCTAGTATGTGCGTGGTGTGTGGGTGTGTTTGTGTGTGTCCTGCGGTGCCCGGGATTGGTTCCTGCCTTGTGCCCTGTGTTGGCTGGGATTGGCTCCAGCAGACCCCTGTGACCCTGTGTTCAGATTCAGCAGGTTGGAAAATGGATGGATGGATGGATGGATGGATGGACATGAGGCTGGTGTACCTTGTAGGCTTCAGTGCAAGTGATATGTGCCCTAGGATGGATTACAAATGAATATGGAGATGCATCAGTGCAATCACTGCCTCAACAGATGCATTCCAACAGGGCACAAAAGTTTGTGGTTTAGGTCGCAAAGAGACGTGTCATCACGAGACGCACAGCATCAAGGAGTGGGCAGTCACATGACAGCCATGGGACAAATGCACTGATGGTGTCTCCCTATTAACTTTAGTAAAGTTGCTTGGTAATGTACAGCAACATTTCATGTCAAACCACTGCATTTTCACATGCATGATGAACGTTCAGTAATCCAAGACCTTTGTAACAGCTGGGAATCAATTACAGATATGTGATTCAGTAGTGGAATTGACAGAAGAGCTGCACAGACAATACATCTCAAACTTCAGCTTTTAACACGTTAAGATTTGTGTGTAATCCTACCTGTATTGACTGTGGCTGCATCAGTGGACATGTTGCTGTACATGATACTGGCTTAACAGAGATGATGATAATTGAAAATCTTATCACAATTAAAACAAAGCAGTAAAATGATGTCTTATCCACATTTATTTAACACTCCACAGTCTGCTAAAGAGTTTGTACAAAATAAATGTATTTACTACTGGAAGTTAAGTGAACACAACTACTACTGAGATTATTCCATCCATTTGTAGTTGTTTTTTCTAGTACAGGGTCAGATGGAATATTATCATTTACACAAGTGTCCGTTGAAAATAAATAAGAGTTTGGCACAAATGGTGAAAAGCTAAAGTGTTCCATGTAGTAACTACTGTGCTGGATTGTATCGGTACAGGCTGACATTAGAAGGCCTACAGATGAGCAGCTGCACACAGGACACAGCATAACTGAGGCCTTCACAGAGAACATAAGGGCGAGTCAAAAGAAAAGGGAAAATATTGAGAACCATAAACCCTTCATTTCTTTTTACGAAACTACATCCACTTGAATAAAATATGAAGTGGGACAGCCCCATCAGTGTGGCAGAAACTTCAGCTGTAAAAAATGTGTACAGGGTCTCTCTTATACCACAATAAAATTGCACCAAATATGACAAGCAGCCTGCGGTGGGTTGGCACCCTGCCCGGGATTGGTTCCTGCCTTGTGCCCTGTGTTGGCTGGGATTGGCTCCAGCAGACCCCCGTGACCCTGTGTTCGGATTCAGCGGGTTGGAAAATGGATGGATGGATGGATGACAAGCAGCATATGCTTGCTGAAGGATAAAGAAACACAAATAAATTTTATGTATTAACAGTAGACAATTCAGGATAACTGATAAAAGTCTGATTACTGTTTGATTTCATATATTCAACTTGAAAATAGTTTCCTTTGCCTATGTTGTAAACCAGACATAATTAAAAAAAAAAAAAAAATACTTTTATCCTTTTTCTGAAACTTCTTTTCCTTGGCACAGGATCATAAGGAGGTAGGTGTACATAAGAAGCACCAGTGGGGAATGAAGCACACTACAGCCTGAGTTTTGTATCTGATTCGAGTTTTTGTGTCAAGTGGTCTGACATGTCTGGAAGTGACCATTGTAATGCAGTTTTTAGTTGCATTTTTGAGGAAATGGGCATCTAATTTAGGATGGTGATGCGTTACTTCAAGGGTTGACTTGAAAGAAACTTGTAAACGTGATTTGAAATGTTTTCACAGAATCAAATATGGTACAGAAACAGTGATAAGGTGAACATAAGATAGGTGTTTATTTTAAGTAAGTCTTGTACTTTAATATATGTTGTTTATCATTGCACTGGAGAGTAGAAACATGTTCCATGTTAGATAGACATACCAGAAAGAATTTCACTGTATGTGATAATACTACTATGACAAGTAATACAATACTTTCCTAAAATTAACTGCTTTTCTTGGAGGGCTTCATGCCAAACTACCACATAATGTTGTTGCTAAATTGCAGACACAAGTACTTTAAAGAGTCTCAGCATGAGGAACACCGCTAGCCATAAGAAAAAGCCACAAGAGATGTGTGGCATCAGGCTGTACAACCTGATTTAAAAATTGTCATTATGAATCTGATGAGCTTGACTTCATTTCCCTTTCTTCTTTTGTTTATCACTGGTGTAAAACATGGTAATACTAGCCAACCCACGCCGCATAATTATTTATTGATGTATGAACACTTCCTGAAAGACACAGTTGTCCAAATGGGGTGGGTTTGAGACTACGACTGTGAGTGAATGAAAAGATGGAACTCTGGTGAGAGCCATATACAATTGTCCGTGACTGAAAACTGGTTTTGGCAGATACAGGCATATCTTTTTGAAAGTTTGGCCCTGTGCCTTATTAATTGTCATTGCAAAGGCCAATCTAACAGGAAATTGTCTGCGTGTAAAAGTAAAAGACAAATTTGAATCTGATGGGGTCAGGGATATCTCGGAAGTGAATGGTGATAGTAGCTGGAAGCATTTGGGACATTGCCACAATTTCTGCCTCGCCACCATAAACTCCGGAAGTATTCATTTAGTCAGCGTATTGTTGAGCAGACTGTATGACTATGCTTCCGTGACTAAGAACAATGCTGTCGTGCGTACCCCATGATCTTAGAGTTGGCAGGCGGGGCTCTGTCGTGTGTACCCCATGCGCACTGCCTGCTCATGCCTTGAGAGCGAGGGTGGACGCAGGAGGAGGGTTAGAGTTGGCAGGCGGGGCTCTGTCTTGCATGCTTGCGTATCCCATGGTTGGGCGACTTGGTGGATTATATATAGAAAAGCAGCCGGAACCGAAAAGAACAATGAAAAGTCAACGTGGCTCAGAGGTGCATGTGGACTGTAGCAGAGACGATTATAGCTCGCATGCTGAGTTGTTCCAGAGTGACAGTTGAGAAGTCGATGTCGCCACATAGTTGTTGAACAGGATCAGAAATGGAAGGAAAACAATATGAAGGCAATGTTACAGGTGTTCCAATTGTTCCGTCTCCAACATCAAGGAGCCATGTTGCGAAATGTTGTTCTTCAGGAAGAGCTCTCATATTTGTCGTCAGTGTAAGAACATGTATGTGACGCCACAAAGGTTGCTAGTTAATGCAACTGGCAACAGTAAGTGCATGGGAGCCACGCATAATGACGGGGAGAATTTGTCGGAAATCTCCACCCAATAGTATTGTTTTGCCTCCAAATGGCTGCGTGTCACCCGTGAGGTCACGTAATAACCTGTCAACTGCCTGGAATGTGTATGCATGTGTCATTGGCACCTTGTCCCATATTATCAATTTGGATTGCAGAAGATGTTGAGCATGTGGCGAGGTAGGTTTGATGTTGCATGCGGAAGTAGTATTCAGCCTCAACGGTATTTTAAAAATGGAATGTGCAGTTCGTCCACTCGGTAACAATGTTGCAGCTATTCCTGTAGATGCTACAGTTGTAGGAATGTCTCCCCTAGCTCTGATGGTATGAATCAGGGTTTTGTAGACAAAGGTTTTCCCTGGTCCTGCAGGACCATCTAAGAAGAAGCATGTTTGTCAGGGATGGGAATCACTGTATGGAGCGTGTAAAACAGTGTCAACAGCGTGTTTCTGTTCTGTGTTGAGTTTGTCGTAGTGTTCCGGGAGGAGGGTTAGAGTTGGCGGGCGGGGCTCTGTCTTGCGTGCGTGTGTATGTCATGATCGCGTGACTTGGTGGATTATATATAGAAAAGCAGCCGGAACCGAAAAGAACAATGAAAAGTTAACGTGGCTCAGAGGTGCAAGTGGACTGTAGCAGAGACGAAAGCGACTGAGGTGGTGTTTGGTGAGGTGCTGCGTGCTGGCACATGAGCAGGCAGTGTGCATGCCTCGAGAGCGAGGGTGGACGCAGGAGGAGGGTTAGAGTTGGCGAGCGGAGCTCTGTCGTGCATATCCCATGGTCTTAGAGTTGGTGGGCAGGGCTCTGTCGTGCGTATCCCATGGTCTCTGTCTTGCGTGTCATGGTCGGCTGCTTAGTGAATTGTTGGCGAGCGGGGCTCTATCTTGCGTCTTGCCTGCCATTGTCGGCTGTTTAGTAAATTATATATATAGATTATACCGTAGAATGCACAGCGTAATAGTATACTAAATGTAAAAACATTGAATAACACAGAGAAAACCTTGAACAACAGAGAAAACTTAACACTGCAATAGTTCGCGCTATAGCGCCACGAACCGCTTGCTAAAAACACTTTTTAATGAGTTTTAAGCACAGGGAAAAAAATGAACATTTGAAAAATCCGTAATTTAATAAACCACCAAGAAAAGTAACATTGCAACAATGCACGCTACGAACCGATCGCTGTAAACAGAAGTGAAAACAAAATCAAGCCCAGTGCATTCTTTAACTGCCTTCTCTGTCTTGTGCATCCAGCTCTCTCTCTCACGCTGCCTGTGTGTGTGTGTCTCTCTCTCTCTCTGGCTTGCTCGCTCGCTGCACAGGGAATGCACAGGGAGAGACTGAACACGTGCGGAAATTATCAGTGGGCGGGGCTCTGTGAGTTGGTGGGCGTGGCTCTGTCTTGCGTGCATCTTGCTCGCCATGGACTTAGTGAATTATATATATAGAAGATTGCCAAGAGCATATTAAAATATTGTTGTAATTTTTTTGTGAGCTGGGCCCTATTGTAACTAGAATATTTTTAATGACAGGATTCAGAGTCTTGCTTTTGTACAGCCAATCAGAAAAATGTAATGGCCACAAGATTTTCCGTTTCCATCTCACTTGGTATGTCTGCACTTCTGTCACATCAAATCTTCTTCTTAGTCTTCCTAAAGTATTGCACCTCTGTTTTACTTCTCTACCTACAAATAATTTGGTGAGTGTCTCTGAAAATAGCAACAAAGGAAACCATCTCTAAACCCCACACATTTGAATGAGCAGCTCATTTGCATTATTTCCCATACAAAGCAAACAAAGACCAAGAGTTTAAAGTAAACCCTTTCTCTTCACGTGGGATGTGTATGGCATTTGAGCTAATGATGTGTGCTTTGTAACAGCCTTCAATGTAAAAGATATTAATAAAAAGCGTTGTCATAGCAGCAAACATTTGCTTATGAGAAGAGCTCCGAACATTGTCTAACTTGTGGAGATCATGCTGTAAAACAGATTTGTGTTCACACTCATTTTTTGAAATTAAATTATCTAATAGCTTACGTTTTGTTTTCACTGCTGCCATGTCAGGCCTCAGTTATCACAGCACAGCACTGAACTGGATTAGGCAGATTTGAGAATGTTATGATAGTTGAGTACAAGTCATTTTATGTAGTGACCAACCATGAAGTATCTTACTTGAACAGTGTAACATCAGTAACTCCCAGTCTTGTAGCTCTGTCAAGTGGAGCTTCCAGATTTCAAACTTTTTTCTTTTTTTTTTTTTGCTGCTTTGTTTTTCTGTGTTTTACCCTCTTACAGTAAGTGACTCACTATTTTCTCTTTAATCTGGCTGTGTAGCTGACTGCAGCTCTGTGTCTGGATTTGCTGAGTACGTGACAGCTGTCCCTCTGTCCATGTTTTCTGGTTCTGGATCTGCTGATGCAAGTCCTCCAATACACTGTTGATCCTGCAAAATGAAGCATTTGGTGTAAACAAACATTCACAAAGAATAATAAAATCTCATTGCCTTAACTGAAAGAGTAACTATGCCCTCAATAAAGAAGAGAGGAAAGTTTTAAATTCAGGTAGTCGTTTGTAATGACATTTTGGTTTTGTCTGTCCCATCTATTTTCTAACTTACTCAGCCATTTATGGTTGTAGAGTGTTGTACTTGAACCTTTTAACAACTTTCGTTATTATATCATTAGCAACCATTATATAATGATTACCATACTCTTAAACCTATGTCACATTACATGACTTTTCTAGCAATTTTCAGTCATTGCCTTCAATTACACAATCTTAGCAAGTTAAAGGCAGTTGATGGCGTGCTTCTGTGAAGCCAATCATCTGATGTGACATGGCCAGCGTCTCACTCCAGCTAGGCTGCAACTCACTCCAATCAGTTCAAACAAGTTTGATTTTGTCTTTAGTTGGAGGAGCTGGCTGTGTGTGCAGGAGAGCTAACAACCAATGATGGCTCATCTGGAAGTGCATTTCATTGAATGCAGCAACGGGGAATAGGGAACAAGTGTTTTGAACCTCACAAATGGAAGAGAAACTTGTCTGCCTGTTCTCTTGTGTTTTACATGCTAAAATAGAATAGAAAAAAGAAATAAAGGGCAGAGACTGCAGCTGAACTCGCCATAGCTATTAAGCATTGTACAGTGACAGCTCCGTCAGGTAGCATGCTATTGTTTCTAAGAAAATGGGGCAAATATAACCTCACTGGAAGATTAGCACTCGTATGGTAAATATGACCTGGGCTGCAATTTGCAGTGAAGAGATATGCGACTGCGGTTGACAAATCTGATATACCCTGTGACAAATAGTTGTGTAATATGATGATGTTGGCATTAGTTACTTTATAATCCGTTTCATTAATATGCTATTAGCAAACATTTTATAAATCTGATATACCCTGTAGCAAATAGTTGTGTAATGTGATGTTGGCATTAGTTACTTTATAATCCCTTTCATTAATATGCTATTAACAAACATTTTATGTAATGCTTATTTACATGTTTACAAATAATGTATTCATTAGCTGTAGATGTTTTTGATCTAAAGGTGAAACTGTTCATCCATTGTAAGTACAGTATGTATATGAGTGTACTAAAGAAAGTAAAGAACACTTTTGTGTTACTGGAGTTCCTATCCATCCTTGCCACAATGAGTACAAGGCTATCATCAATCACACTTACACAGGCCATTTTAGTGCTACAATTACAACCTCAGCTCAGAAACGTTGGGACAGTATGGAAAATGCAAATGAAAACAGAAAGCAGTGATTTAAAAATTCACTTTTGACTTGTATTTCATCACAAACAGTATAAAGACAGGATTTTCAATGTTTAGTCTGGTCAACTTCCATTTTTTTGTAAATATACATCCATTCTTTGCCATTGAAACCTATAGCACATTCCACAAAAAAGTTGAGATGGGGCATTTTAGGGCCAATAATAACTTAAAAGAAGAAATTAATGATTTGTGTAGAAACGTATGATGATCAACAGGAGATTATAATCAAGCTTTATTATAAAACCTGCATTCTGTAAAGACCTAGTCTTTTAGGGGCAAAGATGGGAAGGGGAGCACCAACATTCTCATAACTGTGTGAGAAAAACATTAAAAAGTTTAAAAATAATGTTTCTCAAAAACAGATTGGAAGGAATTTGGGAATTTCACCCACAACAGTGCATAATATAGTAAAAGATTCAAGGAATCTAATGAAAATGTCAGTGTACCAAGTGCAAAGATGCAAGCCTAAACTGCCTGTCCATGGTCTCCAATTCATTAAGACCCTTCATTCATCAATTAGTGATATACCCACATAGGCTCAGGAGTACTTAGGCAAACCTTCATCAGGTAACACAATACATACTGTAGTTAAATCCACAGATGCTGGTTTACTTCTGTACTGCGCAAAAAAGAAGCCATATGTTAAGTGTCTGAAAGCACCATTAACTTTTCTGGGCTCTGAGGCATCTGGGATGGGTCACACTGAAAATGTGCCAATATTTCGGGTCTTTTTATGGAAGAAATGCATGTTGTGTCCTCTGGACCACAGAAGGAAAGGACCATGCAGACTGTTGTCAGCTACAAGTCCAGAAGCCAGTGTTGGTGATGGTATGGGGTTGTGTCAGTGCCCTGGTCAAGGGTAACTTGCACTTCTGTGAAGGCACCATTAATTATGAAAATTACATGTAGATTTTGGAGCAACATGTGACACAGTCAAGATGGTATCTCTTCCATGGTCGCCCATGCATATTTCATCAAGACAATGCAATATCCCATTGTGCGCGCATTACAAGGGCACGGCTGCACAGGAAGAGGGTGCGAGTGCTTGACTGGCCTGCCTGTAGTCCTGACTTGTCACCAACTGAAAATGTGTGCCATATATTGAAACACAAATTGCACACCTTAAGACTTGTTTGCATGAAGAATGGGGCAAGATTAAACCTGAGACACTCCATAAATTAGTGTCTTCAGTACTTAAATATTTATTAAGTGTTGTGAGAAGGAAAGGCAACTTTACGAAGTGGTTGATTCTTTACTGTCCAAGTTTTTTTGGAATATGTTACAAGTATCCAAATCAAAATGTGTGTATTTTTCAGGAAAAAAAAAACTACTATCAACAAATAATGAGTTGTAAGATTGTTGTCAGGTTAAAGATCATTTATAATCATTTCCTAATCATTGCTTTCTATTTTTATTTGCATTTCTGTGCCATCTCAACTTTTTCTGAGTTGGGGTTGTAAATTAATCAGATGTACGGAAGGAAAAACCCACACAGATAAGGGGAGAATATGAATCTGAGACAGGATCAGAAGGCACTCCTCTAAATCTCTGAGCAGAAGCCCCTGCGCCCCAGAGAGATATACCAATAATCATAAATGCAAAACCTCTGTAAATGTTTATTGGATAGCAGATATTCTTTTTAAATCTTTAGCAAACAACAAATACTTACTTGACATCTAAAAGATTCAGTTCATGATGCTGCTCTCCATGAGCCATTTTCAGGTTAGAGTTCTGTTCTGAGAGAGATGCCTCAAGCTTCACCAGCACCTGTGACATCTGCAGAACAGTTCTGTTAGAAGGACTTCTATATTAATAATAAAAAGTGGTAAATATGTAGACCACGGACATAATTTTATAGCAGTCTCCTTTCTCTATTAACATCATGATGATGCCGAAATGAATCCTGGCATCAATGGGTCAAAGGCAGGTGCCAGTTGTAGAGTGTGCGTACTTAGGTTAAGAGGGTGGTAACAAAACACAGTTCCTTAAAGAGGCTAACAAACGCTATACTGTTGTCAAATCGCTTAGTCCAATTCAGGTTTATGAGGGACTGGAGCCTGTCTTAGCAGCAGTGGATACAAGGCAGGAAACAGTCATGCACCAGTCTATTATACACCCACATACTCATAAGGCTAATTGAGAATCAATTATTATTGTAACCTACAAATTTTTGGAGATTCGAGAGGAAAATTCTCACAGACGTGGGAAGAATACTTGGTCATGGAATTTTAGCCCAGGACACTAAATCCGTGAAGCAGAAGTATTAACAAAACACTGTGCTGCTGTGCCAACCCAGGCAAACAAATTGACTTTTCATTTAAGAATATAGGAGAAAACCTTAAAAGTTAGCTTCTGACACACTTTTTAATGGTCGTCAGTATCTGACCAGTGAACCTGCATGATTGACATGATGTCTCCTATCCGCTGGTTTTCTGCCTCTCTGGACAGGCCAGTATTGCACTATAAAACTCAACAAGGCTTCTGGTTATTCTGGTTAAAGAGTAGATCCAATGTAGCAACTCCAACTTGTGTATCTTGTTATCTCTGTGGGTGTCAAATTATATGACTAGAAACAGAGCCGGCCCGAAGCAAACTGATACTGAGGGCCCCATAAGGGTCCCGACTCCTGCAGCTAGGGGGTCCGGGGCAGAGCCCCAGCCGCCAAGCGATTTCATGCATTCTGAGCTGCAGAAATGTGTTTTCCCGGCATCTACAACCATACACGTTTTGATGATTTCCGTTTGACACTGACAACCGTAACCGTACAGAGCCAGCCCTAGACAATTTCGGGCCCAAAGCAAACTGATACCGAGGGCACAGTGGGCCCCCTCCAGCTGTGGGCCCGAAGCAGTCGCTTCGTTCGCTTCGCCCTAAGGCCGGCTCTGCTAGAAATTGCAGTTTCTTCACGACTTTTCATCAAATTTCATATTGTGCCGTTAGCAGGGGTGTTGAACTCCAGGCCTGGAGTGTGGCTACAGGTTTTCATTCTAACCCTTTTCCTAATCACTGACCAGTTTTCATTGCTAATTAACTCATTTTCCCTCCATTTTGATAGCCCTGTTTTTAAGGAGTCAGTCCTCTGAATTTATTCCTTTCTTCATTAAATGAGAGACAAACAGAAATGAGATGTGAAACAAGCCGACAGATGACCAGCTAAATTGGGATTTGAAACTCCAACCACTTTTCACTCCAACCAGTCTCTTAATCCATCCATCCATCCATCCATTTTCCAACCCGCTGAATCCGAACACAGGGTCACGGGGGTCTGCTGGAGCCAATCCCAGCCAACACTGGGCACAAGGCAGGAACCAATCCTGGGCAGGGTGCCAACCCACCGCAGGACACACACAAACACACCCACACACCAAGCACACACTAGGGCCAATGCAGAATCACCAATCCACCTAACCTGCATGTCTTTGGACTGCGGGAGGAAACCGGAGCGCCCAGAGGAAACCCACACAGACACGGGGAGAACATGCAAACTCCACGCAGGGAGGACCCGGGAAGCGAACCCAGGTCTCCCAACTGCGAGGCAGCAGCGCTACCCACTGCACCACCGTGCCGCCAGTCTCTTAATGAAAAGCTGATTCTTGCTGTTAATTAAACTCGTTATTTAATTCCATAGCTTGTTGCTGCTCTTATTCTGCCACGGCAGACATTTCTAAAACTGTTGATTTTCTGTTTTTTCTAAGAACATCGTCAAAATGTTTTAGTGACCTGAGAGATCAGCCTTACTGAGAACTTCACCTGTCGTTATTTTCAGATATTATGTGCTGAGCACAGGTGAGCTGGTCATGTGGCAGCTTGTTTTGTGTCTCATTATTGTTTGGCTGCTAATTAAGGAAAAAGAGACAACTAAGGGGTCTGAGTCAAGTTAATTAAAACTCAGGCAAAAGAAGTTAATTAGCAGCAAAAACATGTCACAAATGAAGAAGAAGGATAGAATGAAAACCTGCAGCCACTGCGGCCCTCCAGGACCGGAGTTTGACACCTGTGCGTTAATGCATGGTGAGTTTGGCTCATTTTGAATCATTGTGAAGTATATCAGAATAAAATTAATGATAGTAATCAAAGAATATGGAGAACAAGCAACCAATTGCTGCTTTCACTATAGCCTGTGCACGCCTGTTGTATGACAAACACACAGCATCAAACCGAGATCTGTATTTACACCAAAATTCAATGAACCATTGCTCCATTTACACTGTCCAAAAACACTTGCTTTCCTTATTTCCTTACAGCTTCCATTGCTCTTCACTGTTCGTGGGTTATGTGCCCATCTTACATCCTGTCATGTACCCTTTAATCCAGTGGGTTCATAATAATAATCACCTCCAGGTCTTAATGAAGTGACTTCAGTATTCTACTCACCATTCCCTGTAGATGTGCTCGTGGTGTATTACGCCATCACTTGCCTACCACCTAATAGCGGAGAGTGTGTGCAAATGATGTGATGTGTGGTTGGAAGCAATATTGTAGAAATATAAAACATTGATTTTGATGTTTAGTGCGCTACTATTTCATTTTTGAAGCAAATCCAAACATAAGTTCTCACCCCTAGAACAATCTCCAGATGAAATTACCGACAGAGTTTCCCATACTTCAGAAGTTCTGGAGTTTCTGTCTGTGGATCCCACCTATGCTGTGTGGTACCCCAGTTACCTTACTGACATAATGTAACCTAAAACAAAATTGGCAAAAAGAAAGTCAAATCCCAGTGTCTGCACTTCCAAAAATGAAAGTGAACAATGATTATTTCACAAAAAAACAGAGAAAAAGCTTGTCTAATTTGCATACTGTGTTACCATTGGCTTTATGTCTCCATGCACAGCTCACATACGCCCATATTAGGTAGCGATTTGAATGCCTTGGATTATCTTCATCAGAGTGAGGCATGGTAGCACAGTGCTTAGTGGTGTTGCTTCCTGGATTTGATTTTCACATCCACTCCTTGTTCTGCTGTTGCAGAAATATTTTCCTCTCATTCTTACCAATGTTTTGCAGGTTTAGGCTTTTCCAAATTAGGGTTTTTGCATGTCATACCGATTCTCTGTCCAAGGCTGTCCCTTATGTCCATTATAGCAGCACTACTTAAAATTGTCTACAACTTCCAGTGGCCCCAGCAGCATTGCAGCACTGGGTAGACTTGGAGAACACAGGGGTTGCTGGAAAGAACGATGATTAAGCAGGCTCTTTAAAAGGTAGCTTGAGAAAACACCAAAAGGGCCGCAATCAACTGTCTATAGTTGTTATAGACATTTACTGTACACCTCCCGCTGCCTCAGCAGAGCAAAAAACATCATCAAGGACAGCTCCCACCCTGGCTCTGATCTGTTTGACCTGCTGCCCTCAGGGAGGCTCTACAGGTGCATCACAACAAGGACAAACAGACTCAAGAACAGTTTTTTCCCAAAAGCCATAACCATTCTAAACTCACACATGCACTGACTACACAGTCTAACCCCCCAACCACTGGACTTCCTTCTATCCATCAACTGTGCAATATCCAATATCTAAATGATATTGATAATAACTGTGTAATATCTGTATACTGTACAATATCATTACTCTCAGGGTCCAATATCCACTATTCACTGCACATGATCATCATTATTGTGCAATATTTAAATAATGTGCAATAACCCAATAGTGCAATAATTATTTATTCTTTCCATATGTATATAGCGTCGCAGAACTTGTTTGTGCAACTTTTTTTTTTTAACTTTTTGCACCATTTGTTTATGTATTTGTTGTGTTCTACATATATGTCTGCACTGGAGAAGCAGCTTTTAATCTCATTGTACATGTGTATAGTGACAGTAAAAAGGCATTCTATTCTATATTCTACTCATCACTCACACTACTGGATTACAACTACAACCACCTAGGATTACAGTTTCTTCTGGATGTATGTACTGCCCTATCTATGCCTGCTTGTCTGAGTAATTTCATCTTGGTTGGATAAGTCTTCGTCAGAGGGCTGCTCCCAATTACACTAAAACTTCATGCTACGGCTGGAACCTCAAAGGAGAAAACTTTACATTTCACTCTGAGGGCTAATCACAGGGTTTTACATTCCGCACATCGTCATCTGCATCGGACTGTAGTGGACTTTATTGTTAGTTAGTAGTGTCTGTTGTTTCATTCAGTTTCATGTATGTAATGTAAATAACTATCTCCAGTGGGGGATTGGGGAGAGCTTTTGCATACACGTTTCTGTTTAATGTTGTTTTTTCGCATCATTTTTTAAATAATGTATACTTTATTATCTTTATTATTGATTGAATCATTGAATCGCTTATCAGAGTCTCAGTGTGTGAATGTGAGTGTGTGGGTGTGTGCTAAGTCAAGGCTGGATGTGTTCCTGGGGTTCCTGTAATGAAATAAACAAATCGCTGTCTTTGTGCAGTGTGGATCTTAACGTCCTCATGACCACTACACCAGGAACTGCCAGCAAAGGTTTTGCACATCGTGCACTTTTTGCCACTGACTGACTCACTGTGGGCATGATATGCTAAGCCAGTGGTTCTCAAACGTCATCACCCCAAGGTCCCAAGTGTACCAAGTGAATATGTGAGGGTCTACCTACATGATGATAGTTCCCCTCTTGTACTTTTGATGCAGCCTTGATAAAGGTGCTTGTTTTTGAACTTACATTTATATTATTTATATAAATGTGATATAAATATATATTATATTATTATACTGTGTGTACAGATCATTTTCCTACACCTGGGTTATATTTTGCTCTTTGTTTTCAGCATATTTTATGGTCTGTGTGCCTGCCTATGATCAATATCTATCTATCTATCTATCTATCTATCTATCTATCTATCTATCTATCTATCTATCTATCTATCTATCTATCTATCTATCTATCTATCTATCTATCTATCTATCTATCTATCTATCACTACATCCATCCATTATCCAACCCGCTATATCCTAACACAGGGTCATGGGGGTCTGCTTGAGCCAATCCAATCCAACACAGGGCGCCAGCCCACCGCAGGGCACACACACACACACACACCAAGCACACACTAGGGACAATTTAGAATTGTCAATGCACCTAACCTGCATGTCTTTGGACTGTGGGAGGAAACCGGAGTACCCGGAGGAAACCCACGCAGGCACAGGGAGAACATGCAAACTCCACGCAGGGAAGTGAACCTGGGTCTCCTAACTGCAAGGCTGCAGCGCTACCCACTGCGCCACCGTGCCGCCCTCTAATACTACATAAATGCGATAATTAAAAACAAAATGGCTGTGACATATCATTTTAAATTTTTTTTCTCATCTGCTTTCTACTCCCTGGTTTATCGTGTATTTTTTAATGGATTTCGATAGTTATCTAAGAGGAATGTTTAAAGAAAAGAAATGGATGACATTTTCATTCATTCCTATTATACAATTGCATTGTACTGATTTTATACCTCAATTAAACAATGACAAAGTAAAATTATTTTACAACAGTTAACTCTTAAAAAAAAAACTTTGAAACATCCTGAAATCTTGAGCTGTGAGATATGTTTAATGCACTGATGCACAATTGGATTTTTTCCTGCAGGGCAATCCTCAGATTGCCATCTAATTCTCTGTAAACGTTTCCAGGGAAAAATATATTGTGGCCTTAACTGATCTTTGAATTAGTGTGGCACATCCATCTTGTCATAGCCCCACTTTTGTTTTCCTATGAACTCAATGGTACCTTTACAACGGGCTTGTAATAATCAATATGGTTCAATTGTAGACAGCTTATTGGAAGCAGAAGATCATTCTGGCTTTTTAAGGACTGGCGGATTTATTTTTGTCATCATAGAAGATGGGATGCCGGCCATGCATTAAGAGTGGGATGGTGAGTTATGGCATGGTAAAGTGTGCTATTGGCTAAGATTTCTGGGTTATGGTTCTGAATAACAAATGGATGCTGAGGCACTGAGGCATGAACAGCAAGTAAATGAAAACACAAGATATATGGAAGAATTAGGTCAATTCAATATGTAATTTGCTGCCTCATGTAGATCGCCTCAAGATTCAAGTCCCTTCCCTCTTCAGGCTGCTTGATTAAGCATCTTTGCCTCATACACATATGTTCCAGTGCTGCATGTAAATATTGCCTTCTATCAAAAGAATCTGCCATGCAAAGTTTAGAAAACGAAGCTTAAAAAAGCCAGCTATGCACAAAAGGAGGCTAACCCAGTTCTGGTGTTACTTAAAATGTAGTCAGTCTCCATGCTGGCTTTCCTTATTTGCAATATGAAGAAACTTGACATGAAATACTGTATTACGTGTAGAGTAGGCAGTAACTGTGTTGGATGTTGCAAGCTGAACCTGTGTAACAATGGTGCTGCTCCTCTAGATAACAACACTGCTAGCGAGGAAGGCAACACAAAGTTTTCTTAAGATCAACTGGTTTATTTGTCTTGGTCAGTAATCTGTGGAGAATGCAAGAGCCAGGGCTAACCTGATCTCACTTACAAAACCTCAGCAGTGTGAGCTGAAACGCTTTTAAGAATGGCTCACATCTTTATCATTCAGTGTTTCCTACAGAAATTTTGAAATATGCTGTAGGGTGGCAAGTGGGTGTGATTGGCCTTGTGAGGGAAGACTGAACATTTAGCTTCTGGAATGTCCATAGCTATCAAGTATCGAGGACATAAATAAGAAAATCAGAATGGGGTAGACATCCCTTTCCAAATTTGCACCACTGAAATGACTCTTGACACAGTAATTTCACGTATTTAGCGAAAATATCAGTGATATGCTAATGAATGCATGTGGTGGAAACTCTGGGGTTTATTAGTTGCTTTATAATTGTAATTTATTATAACTGATTAATAGATTATTCAAGTTTCATGTCCATCTGTTGTAACACATGTGCGCATGGGAGACAGCTTAAGGGCACGTTTGACAGTAATCATCCTCCGGACCAGGGGTTGGCGCTGTTGTCTGTTGCCTCTACAGACCACCTATGACATTACTGTGAACCACCCTGAACCCTTCCCTTCATGTCTGGTCAACTCAACCCCATCTTTGACAGTCCACAATACGACTCGCTCACATCTGAGAAGAAGTTGTTATGTTTCTTTTTGTTATTTAAAAATTATCAGTTATTCAGGGATCACTTCAGTGCATAAATTCTTTCTGATCCTCTTTTGTCATTTGTTACACTCGAAATGGGCAAAAAAATCGGGAGTAGTTTCCCCTAGACTTTCTCCTATACTCAGATATGGGGATGGATATTTGAGGAGTAAACTGCAAGACAATTATTATATTTTTATATTATGTACATTAAAGAACCATCAACAACAAATCAAATCAAATTAATAATATATTGAACAGTCATTATAGAAGTAAAGTTGAATAAATCAGACTCTGCAGCTGCATGAATAAAAAAGTAACACTTCCAGTTAGCGGAAATAGCTCAAAAGTTGATAGAAATCTACGTTTTGTACCTAATAATAGTATGCATAATTTGGTTGACCCAAGTGAAAGCGTGCTCAAGTTATCGTGTCTACGTACACACACATACACACAGACATAATTCCAAAAATTGTATTTTCTGACTAAGGGAGGTCTAAAACATCGAGATTCATCAAACTCTCAAGGTCAAATTTTTGGACGATTACAACTCTTTCCCTATGAGAAAGTAAATTGGACTCAGGGAGGTCAAAAATGTTGAGATTCAAAAACATCTCAAGGTCGAATTTTTGGACGATTACAACTCTTTCCCTATAAGAAAGTAAATTGGACTCAGGAAGGTCTAAAATGTCGAGATTCAAAAACATCTCAAGGTCGAATTTTTGGACGATTAAAACTCTTTCCTTATACTGTACTTCATATAAGAGAAAGTAAAAAGAGCAGAATTGCAGGAACTCAGTAAACACTAATCACTCTAAGAGTGTTTACACTGTGTTGGAGCTGATCAAATTCAACCACATGAAAATATAACTAATCAAAAAACATTTCCACAATGCATTTATCCATTATTCACCCTTAGCCAGTGGATCAAATGCATTATGTGGCTTAAGTTTGCAAGTAACAGTTGAAGAGTCATGAACACACCAGTCAGTGCTGCCATGTTTCACTTCCAACCCGGTCACTTTTTGGGCTGAATTTTCACTTTTTAACCAGTTCATTTGGGATTTTCTCCAATGACGGTGGTTTCCTCTCATATTCCAAAGATATGTATTTTGGTAAATTATAACCTGACCAAACTTTAAAGTAACATTTCATCAGGTTGGCTTTTGCTTTGCATCTAAAGGTGACACTGCATTGCCCTGTAATGGATTAATCAGGTTTAGGAAATTATTAATAGAGGAATGAGAATGCTACATCTGATCCAAAGCTGTTAATTTCCAACATAAAGACTTGTATGAAAACATTTGAAGACTTTACAAAATCAAACACATAATGAATAGTTTTAGAAGGATAATGCAGTCTGTGTTGTATTCAATGGGGTATATTGAAAATGGCAGTCACAGCAAAACAAATGTTTTAGAATTAAAATGTATCTTTGAAAAAACTGAAGTGACACTGAATGTGACACTTAACTGAGTACACGGGAGCAGTTAGTGGTCTAAACCTTACCTTCAGTTCCAGCTCCCTGATGTGTTTTTCCAGGGCTAACTGTACATCCTTAATTTCTTTCCCCAGATTCTGAACTTCTCGAGTGGCTGAGCTGATATCTCCAGAGAGTTTTGAAATACTGGCATCACACCTGGAACAGAAACATATTTCTTAATACTTAGTGGAAATCCTGGGTGCAGTTATCCACGTGGAAAAGAACGATTGTTTTTGAGTAGACATTTTGATTATGAGGAGTGCGCTATCAGAGAGAGAGAAAGTAAAGAGCAGTAAAACTGAGACACCATGCGCTTCTGACCCCAAGGAAAGGTAAGAGTCTGACATGGGGAGTTTTGCCTCAGTACAACTTCAATTGGGAATTTCTCTGAGTAAGGAATGAAGCTATGGGTTGATGACATGAAGTTAAAATTTGTCAGAATGGGTAGCTTAAATGATTTAATGTTTTGTGCTGTGTCAGAGTTTTCAAACAATACCAGTTTTATGTTGACGTTTTTGTAATTTTTATTGTGTTTTTTGGCTTTTGCAATGTTCTGATATATTCATCCTTTTTGACATCGTGCGCCACTGAGCCCCAAACCACAGACACAATGGCACCCAACACAACTCCGATCTCAAATAAATCACTTTATGTGTCACAAGCACCCCTCCAATTGAGAACCAGCCAGATCAACACAAAAATTCCTACAACTAATAATTTCTTCTCTCCTTCCTTCATCCAAGTGAGTTTTGCCCACTGCCTCTCGACTTTGACTCCCTGAGGTTATGCAGAGGACCTCTTTTAAGCCAGCCCTGGGAATGCCTCTGGTGTCACAGCAGTGGTCATCCTGAGCACTTCCAGGTCATACGGAATCCAGGGCAGTCCTCCCCTGGCAGCACCCTCTTGCGACACCCAAGGACCCTGACAGGGCCACTCTTTTGCATTAAAACTCCCAGGAGTTCTAACTGGGACCAGCCTGGATGGACACTGCCGCCTATCATGTTAGGGAATAAACTGTCACTAGCATCCATGTAGATAGATAGATAGATAGATAGATAGATAGATAGATAGATAGATAGATAGATAGATAGATAGATAGATAGATAGATAGATAGATAGATAGATAGATAGATAGATAGATAGATAGATAGATAGATAGATAGATAGATAGATAGATAGATACTTTATTAATCCCAGGGGGAAATTCACATGTTTGTACAGTCCATCCATTATCCTTCGTCCCATTCTGGGATGAAGATTGTAAGGCATTTCGGCCAGGTTACATCTCCAATCCAGCCATCCTTCCATTATGGCACCCTGACCAGGCAAGAAATAACCCTCCGTCCTTTACAACACTTACGAGATAAATTATTCCTTTAAGCACTAAAAGCTTAATTGGATTTCCCAAATGTCTAGACATCAGGAATCTCTCATCTCCCAGGCTCTTTTATCACTACACCAACAGAGTGAATCACACAAATGGTGACGGTGAAGGACCGGATGTGCATGAATATCCCTTTGAGCTATTAGGCTCCAAATTCAATCTTCCAGTGACACAGTATTTCTTGTAAATGCATCATAGGAAGCTCTTCAAAAGCAGTGTACTCAGTTTCTCTCATCTTTCATCTATGTCCGTCCCTGAGGTGATACTGGCTAGTCTGGATGAGGAGGCAGATAGAACACATTTCAAGGAATATATCCACTTAGAGAATGATAGAGAAGGGATCTTTCAATTAAAACAAGTGGAGTTCAGCCCTTCATAAAACACATTCTAGTTCAATATTTGAGAAGCATGCCATAATTCATCTAAAATTGTGTAGCATTCACATAAATCTCACCTAAGATTGATTATAATATAACCTGGGCAAGATCTAGCCTGTGAGTTATGACAGCAAGGTCACATGTTTTGAAAATTATCTACAGACAAATCATTATGGGGAAACATGTAATATATTTCATGCACAGTATTACACCTAAACTCATTCCTAATACTTTAACAGCAAATGGCTTATAGGGTCATTGCTGTCACATGCACAGAGTCCAGTAAAATTCTTACTTGCATGTGCTAAGCAACACGTCACCACCTTATGACCTGACACATTAAATAAGTACTACATATATGGAGTAATACCAGCCTGGATAACATTGTACTGTGAAAAATGTGTGGTGATATTCCATGCCATATTGCTTGCATGGGGGTCCACTTTGCTCAGCTGAGAAAATCATAATCCACCTTCCATAACTCTGTGAGAAAGCAATTGTTCTGTTATCACAGATTGGGAAAAAAAATCAAATTCTCTCTAAGGGGATCTGTTCAGAATTTTTTTTAACCCTTCAAAAATTCATGAATGTAATTTTAAAGTAAGCAGGCCAGATTGCTGATCATCTTTATTTTATTAGTTGTTTCGTGTGAAGAACCACTTTGTGTGGGGGCTCTCTTATTGAATGGCACTCTGAGTTTAGTGTTGATTCTTATGGTTTTTCTCTGAAATGTATTATTCTATTTGCTTTTTTTATCGAATTGAATTTTCTTCTTTGAGACTGTTTTCTAACTACTTTAGGCTGATGATCTGCATTTCTTCTTTAGAGTAAGCACTCCTCGAGGATTCCTTCAGCAAGATTTGAGAAGTGCACTAATATAAGCATCAAGGAGCCACCAACACTGGTGACCTAACAGCATGACAGGAGACACTGACGAGTCCTGAGACAGAACTTTTGATATCTACCAAGTATGTGTGCGTGTGTGTGTGTGTTCCTTAAAAACTAATAGAGTATTGTATTGCCTAAACTTTGAAATATGTACACTCCGTTAATTACAGAAATTGCTATACAGTCAGTATATGAGTTCTAACACCAGGCTGATGACATCGTAGCAGACCTTTTGTACTGAATGCAGAATTATACCAGGGCTATTCAAAATGAAAGAGCAGATTTCAAAAATGTATTTCAAACAAACAGTATAAGACAGAAACACACTGCATACATCACTTGATAGAGGAAAGTTTAAAAGCCCACCTAAAAGTACCAGTGAATGCCACCGACTTCATTTTCATGCAAGATGGTACCCCACCTCATTTCCACTTGGAGCTCCAGCGTTACCTAAACGACACCATTCCAGGATGATGGATTGGAAGTGGTGGATAACAAGATCTTGCTTATTGTCTATGGCCTCCCAGGTCTCCAAACCTTAACCCCGTATGATTTTTATCTATGGAGATACATTAAAGAAAGAATATTTGTTCCACATATGCCCGCTAATCTTCAAGATTTGGGACATCGAATTGAGGAAGCTATACTAGGGACCAGTTGACCAGTTGTGTGGCAAGAAATGGTCTACCGTTTTGATGTATGTCGCGCTACACATGGTGCTTATGTTGAGTGCAAGCAACCTCAAGGACCATAGGACCAAACTTTGAACTTTCCTCTATCCAGTGATGTGCGGAATGTGTTTCTGTCTTATACAGTTTGTTTGAAATACATTTTTGAAATATGCTGTTTCATTTTGAATAGCCATGTACTGCTGTGAATATGGCAATACACCTGGATATCCCTCAGTCTCATGGACGTAGACCACTTATTTGTCAGAAAGTGATGAAAACTGCCCAGACTTTTCAAGAGCAACTGGACAACTCATGGCACAAAACAAAGACAAATGGTTGACAACAACATCGAAGTTTCTGGTCAGAGCATACAGACCTATCAATAAGCTCTGTTATTTATAATGAAGAGGTAGTGCACTGCAAATTCAGAATCTGCCAATGACAACCAATCCAACACAGAGGCAAATGTTGTGATCCAGGCTGACTGCTCTGATTATGGGACCCAAAAAGCTTTTCCAGGATTGGTGATGTTTTCAGAGGAGAATATGTCACTGCAATTAAAGTGAGGCGCGTCTCTGAAGGTAATCTCCAGGACTGAGCTGCTCTTCAAGCCAAGGCCATCCTGCAGTTGAATGAAATTGTTATTTTCTGTTGGGAAGAGGAATTCATTTACCTCCACCTTTTCATCATTCTGTAATTATTTTAACTTTTCACTGTATAAGGCATTGGGATGGTAAGTAATAGGTTGATTCTTCGATCTGATTCATGTTTGTTTGTTGGTGTATGCCGGTTTACATTATTTGTCTACTTTGTATACAGTAGATAGATAGATAGATAGATAGATAGATAGATAGATAGATAGATAGATAGATAGATAGATAGATAGATAGATAGATAGATAGATAGATAGATAGATAGATAGATAGATAGATAGATAGATAGATAGATAGATACTTTATTAATCTCAAGGGGAAATTCACATACTCCAGCAGCAGCATACTGATAAAGAAAATATTAAATTAAAGAGTGATAACAATGCAGGTATAACAGACAATAACTTTGAATAATGTTAACGTTTACCCTCCCAGGTATAATTGAAGAGTCGCATAGTGTGGGGGAGGAACGATCTCCTCAGTCTGTCAGTGGAGCAGGAGAGTGACAGCAGTCTGTCGCTGAAGCTGCTCCTCTGTCTGGAGATGATACTGTTTAGTGGATGCAGTGGATTCTCCATGGTTGACAGGAGCCTGCTCAACTTGCTACTTGTATAATACATTTTGATTGTTTGGTTGGTGGAGTCTTCTGTACTGTCTGTTGTGTATACAGTTAGTAATGTAGCCTCTGAGCTGCATAATCCTTTTCCGTTGCTCATGTCTTCTAAATATATGGTCACATTTAATCATGCTGGTTTTGATTATATACACAGATGTCAGGGCCCGTATGTATGGTGTGTGATATATGGCTGGCAGTTTATCCCGGCCAATACCCCCAAGCCGCCAGATGGAGCCCCCCCCCCCCCCCCCGAAACATGGAGGTGCCCCAAATTCCAGTAGGGCATCATGGACCTTGGAGTTCTAATTCACAGCCCTGCTGGATACCGTGAGGGCCGCCAGGGGATGCTGCAGGGAGGCTCAGGGACTTATATTTTCCGTATAACCCGGAAGTACTTCCCAGTCACGGGGACAGAGGAAATAACGTACTTCCGGGTTGAAGAAAAGAAGAAGATTTCATGTGACCTGGAAGTGAAGGACAGATGCATTTCTGGGTCAGGGACTATAAAGGACTCTGGGAAAACCCAGCAAGTGGAGCCGAGTTGGGAGGAAGAGTGACTGAGCTGCTGGGAGTGGAGGATTGTGTATTGATTAGTGTATTGTGATTATTATTGAATTATTATTGATCTATTGTATAGTGGAGGGTGCTTTGTGCACTTTATTATTATAATAAATAATATTTGGAATTTTACCTGGTGTCATAACGTGTTGTCTGAGGGTTCAAGGGGATGACAGCGCCCCCTATCTGTCACAGGTGGTATATTCTAAGCGTTCACAGAGAACACAGTGCACAATAATAAAGCAGAATGACAAGTGGAATATTCCTGTAACCCACGTAGCTACTGCCCCTCTTCAGTGTGAGCTGGTGGTGCCATGACTCAACACAATGTGTCGAGTTCACTTCTTAAACATCTCAGACTCTCCGCAAAACAACTTGCAGTGATAGACTGCCCTCATCTATCAATAGATTGCCATGCTATTAGTAAATAAGCCACTATTGACTTGCTACCAGGACTTACACCTTTGAACTTTGCACTGACCAGCTCAGCCAAGCAGTGGAATAAAAGTGAATATGCCAGCTGAGCAAGAGGGGCATTCTTTTAGCCCAGCCTAGTAGCACTGGAGTTGGCTAGTTCAGCCCTTCCTTCCATACACATGTTGTACGTACACTATTAGACATCTTCAATCCAATGCTGTCACGTTGCATTTGAACTCATGTCACCTTGAGAAGGAATGCATGATTGCAGAAGTTAAACTGTTTGTCAAGCCTGAGCTATGAATGCTGTCAAACACTCATAAACCACCTAGTTTTTTTATGTCCCTTTTTATCTTTACTGTCAGAGTCTTTTTCCACTTATTCTCTCCTTGCTTTTCTTTGGTTTTCATCTTTGTATCTTCAGTAAATACATTTTCATTTACTGGACTTCTAATTTGAAGTGCCACGTCTCTTTTGTCCGACGGTGACTGTTGAGAACACAATTCTCATCGTTTGTGTTTGAGTACTTGTTTGTTTTCTCATAGTCCTTAGGTTTGTTTTAGCTCAATTAAGACGTGTTTATCTTTGTAACACTGGGATAAGATTATTTTCTTGAAACCATGTTAATCACACTAAACTTGTACAGTCTTCATTTAAAGTCCAACACCAATTTTTTTTAGCATTATTCTCCTTTTAGACCCTACTGTCTAAGATAGTTGTCCGCCGTAGCAGTCAGAATCTGCTGTGGTCTGGCACAAGCCACTCCATAGCTCACATACACACAACAATCACTCCATCTGGGCCAGTGTAGTGTCAGCCTAACCTAACATGGATGTCTGTAGAATGTGCAAAGCAACCAAAGTACTTGAATAACTCTTACATGGAGGGAGAATGTGGCCAGTGCCTGGATTTATACATATTGCTCTGGAGCTCTGAGGCAGGAGAACTAACCACTGTGTCGCTCCTCAAGAGCCAATGTCATCATATAAATGATTACATTTAACTTCATTTGCTCTTCACATGTATTAACTTAAATGAAATAGGTGGGTAAAATTCTGGAAAAATGGTACAGTATCCTCTAGGTGTTGAATCCGCCCAAGTTATCTGTGCTCATTGATCAGCACTCCAAGGCCTTTAGATTTACTACTCTCTCTCTCTCTCTCTCACACACACACACACGCACACACACACACACACACACACACACACACACACACACACCTCATTATAAATATATTAACTTCAGCTAGAGTGGCTCTCATTCTCTCACTGACCTATTTGTTGTTTTGGAGGCCAATTGTAGGAGAAATGTGACAATAATAAAATTTTGAAGTATGAGCAAGTCTAACTGTCCAAAGTGTGCAGTTTGCCAAAGCCACTATTTTAAAGATGCAGCCTTGCCAGGTCTTGTATATTATGTCATATTTATTTTTTTTTATTAAGTTCTACTCCTCAATGCTGAATATCTTTAGCCGTTATGAGGTGACAACTCAGTAATATTTCTTTGGCTTTCATCCAGTAATGACACCACTGTTTAGTAGCCATACCACTAACCACTTCCTCTTATTATGCTTAAATTTCTCAGACTTCTCCCTAACATTAAACTAAATGGGTTCATATGGTGATTTTCTGCTTGTTTTGTCCAATTCTTGACGTTCCCTAATTGAAATGTGAATTTTCAAAACTCCCTCAGATCATTGACGTGAACCAAGTGAAGGACTTTAAGCACTTTGGGGGTCTTGTACACAGTTGTGGGTAGTGATGATCATGACATTGAGCAACAAGTTAGAGCAGCAGCAGCAGTATTGAGAATTGTGGTGAAGAAGCAGGAGCTACAGAGTTTGTGGTAACCTTTTGATTTACCAGTCTATCTAAATCCCCATCTTTAACTGGGCACTACCAGTGTTCAAACACTGGACCACCCTCTGATTTAAGTGGTAGTGTGGAATCTTTTTAGCAGTAGCTACTTAATCAATAAGTCAACATTCATTTTACACAGCATTAACATCACTAGGTTCTTCATACATTAAATAAGATTATACTACCTTATCAGACACATAAAGTAAATGGTGCTATAAAAAAATAAAACAACTATAAGTAAAAATGAAAAATGCAGCCTAGACAGACACCAAGAGGAAGAACCTAGGCCCAAAAATATTTAATAGCAAATACAATCACAGTATACACAAAGAAGAAAACACTGAGTCCACTATCAGAAGGTCACACTGTACCTGGCAACTCTACCCCGCAAATCTCCAATGCCAGCCAGGTGCTTTTGATCCAAACTCTGGACAAAGAAGCTCGTCCCAGATGAAACATTATCTCTCTGGATAATCTGCTTTTCCAGAGTCTAAAAAGGTAAATTAAATCTATTACTTATTATACACATTTAGAAACGCTTTCAGATCCTGATCTTGATTCATCTCGATTCATACAGTATAAGCGGAAAGATCATGAAGTAGTAGCATAAAACGAATTGGAGTAGAAATATACAACCCTAAACTTTTAAAATGTTTAACAAATTCACGTTTCATAAAAGATTAGTATAAAGTCAGCTCAGACATACTCTAGTAACTTAATTAATTATTGGTAGCTGTCCTTGCAATTTCTATTCTGTACTCATTATGAACAGTTAACCCAAAGGGTGTTTGCCTCTGCAGTCTCTGCCTTTACCTCTATGTCCTTACTGAGCTGCTTGACAATGTTGGTGATGGTCTGGATATGGTTCTCCAGAAGTTTGCGTGAGGTGGTCTCCACTTGAAATGTTCCTTGCTGTGTCCGTAGGTTTAAAATGATGTCCTCCTTGATCCTGAAGGCCTGCTCCAGTAATGTTCCAATGGTTTTCTCTTGGTGGGACATTCGGTCCTCCACGACATTCACTCTGCTCCCAGAAATCATGGGGAGGAAGTGTTGCCCCCTGGGCAGTAAAATAAAAACATTACATTTAGCAGCTTAGTTTTGAACAAGTAATCAATGATATGATAGAGACAGATATGAACAAGAGTTACACTTTTGGTGAGCTTCAGAGCTTTGTTTATTCCCACAAAGTTCCTAAATTGATACTCTCATTTTTATGTCTTTAAATATCTGCAGTCCATTCATTTTTTCAAAAAAATATGGTGCAGGTATATAGTTTTGGTTGTAGATAGTATTAAATTGAACCTGAAATGTAATTTCAAAGGTTTAATCTTGCCATCTTTAAAGTTCTGAACCAGAAACTAAACACGCTTTATGGAAGTTGGGAGTTGTTTGAGTCTTTAAATTTAAGCTAAGAAACATGAAATTAAACTTTCCAGCCTTCTTCCCAAGTGCCTGTGCCCCATGCCTTCTTAAAATGTTGAGAAAAGATAGATAGATAGATA
This sequence comes from Erpetoichthys calabaricus, assembly GCF_900747795.2. NCBI lineage: Eukaryota > Metazoa > Chordata > Cladistia > Polypteriformes > Polypteridae > Erpetoichthys > Erpetoichthys calabaricus. The sequence goes on from NC_041400.2 coordinate 48,915,103, forward strand.
GATAGATAGATAGATAGATAGATAGATAGATAGATAGATAGATAGATAGATAGATAGATAGATAGATAGATAGATAGATAGATAGATAGATAGATCTATTTTGAATTTGCCTGTGCTCCATGTCTTCTTAACAAAAAAAATAAGCACCATTGAAAGGGTTCACCATGCTTATCCTAATAATAATAACAGTAATAATTCTTTACATTTATATAGTGCATTTCTTAGCACTCAAGGAGAGTGGGGAACCACTTCAACAACCTCTAATGTGTAACATCCACCTGGATGATGCAACGGCAGCCACTTCTGTGCCAGTATGCTCACCAAACATTAGCTGAAAGACATATCCAATTAGAGACAGGGGATGATTACAGGGCCAGAATGACTAGGCCAATGGTGACAATTTAGCCTGGACATCAGGATACTCCGTACTCTTTGCAAAGGATGCCCAAGGATCTTTTATAATAACAGAGAACCAGGATCCCAGTTTTATGTCTTATCCGAAGTATTTACTACTCCGAGGCTCTAGGATCCACATTCAGACCACAGGGTAAGCACCCCTCTGCTGCCCTCATCATCACATCTTCCAGCTTTCCCAAGATGGTTTCCCATCCAAGTATTGGCTGGGCCCAAACATGCTTAGCTTCAGATGGATAACCTTTTCTGAAGTACATGTGGTATGGCTGCTTATTACTTAAAAATGTTCTTCTGCGGGTTTGACCATTGATTCTTATTGTCCCTTCTACTAAGCAAGTATTCCAGGTGATTTTTGCATGTTTTGAGAGTGTCTTCTCGTATCTGCTTTTTGTACATCTATTACTAACTTTCTCTCTGCATAAGAACATAAGAAATGAGACAAATGTGAGGAGACCATTCAGTCTATGAGGCTTATTTGTTTAGCCACTAGCTCAGCTGTCCCAGTAGCAAATCCAGATACTTCATAAAGGTTGCCAAGGTTTCTGCTTCAACTACATACCTCAACAGTTTGTTCCAGTGTCCCACAACTCTTTGTGTAAAGTGCTTCCTGTCTCCAATCCTAAATGCACCATGTTCATAGCTTATTGTTTTCAGCACCATTTGTGAGGAGATGGTATCTATCCCAACAGCACTAGGTTTAATGTAGAAGCCAACCCTGGATGACTCCTAGTTTGATCCAAAGTCCCACAACTGTTGGTGTAAAGAAGTGCTTTCTGGTGTCACATGAGAGGCAGCTAAAGGGCCTGAATGAGAGTAATTCCATGCCAGACCAGGGGATGGTGGAGTGTACTAACTCTTTCTCTCACTTCTCTGCAGACCAGTTACTGGAAATTCCGTCTGGCCCCCAATGATGTCAAGTCCGGTTCCAGCCTCAATGTCGCCTTTAAAGCCGCCATTCGTTGTGTCAGCAAATCAGTTCTGTTGTGGACTCTAACCTGTACTACCATTATTCATCCAATTTTGCAGCTAGATAAACAATATACGGGTGGCTGCACCAAACCTTTTTGTGTCTTTTTGTCAAGTTTATGACACTGGCTCCAGTCTTAAATACACTTCCAATTAATTTCCACTGGTGTCCTCAAGTATGTGATTCGCCCTTAAACTGAAAGAATTCTGCTAGATCTACCCTATCTACACCTGTGAGGATTTTGAAGACCTGGATTAGGTCCTCAGCTTGAGACTAATTAGTTTTAACTCTCCAAGTCTGAGTACGACACATCGTTAAGTCCTGAGAAGAAGCTGGTTGCTCTCTTCTGCACAGTCTCACATGCTGTTATGTCTTCATTGTAGCGTGATGACCAGAAGTGCACACAGTACACCTGATGTGGTCTCACTGGTGCATTATATAGTATGAGGATATTGTCACTTGATTTATATTTAACAGCTTTTATGATGTAACATTTTGTTTGCCTTTTTGATAGCTTTTGTGTATTGCTTAGATGATGATCTACTCTACTATTTTTCACACTACCATTCCTTTCCCTCCCCATATTTTTCTCTTAGTGGGCCTCTCCTCTCACTTTCTTGATCTGTCGTCCAGTAGGGACCGTTTTGTCCTCGTACAACAGCTGTAAGAAGTGTTTCTAGTCTCTCACTGGAAACTTGATGTTTCTTTTCTTTAATATCTTGAGAAGCTTAATTGTTCAACATTATTCTTCTGATACTTTCATGCTCTGGTGAAATTTCTGTGTGAGCTGGGAGGCCAGTGATGGTTATCGTGCACTCTGTCTCTCTCTATTTCCAATTTTTGTACCTATGCGTTGCATTTCCTTTTTTAATTTTGCTCAGACATTGCCTGTTTTTTTATTCACATTTATTCACGCATTTTGTGTGTGGGGTGGGTTAGTGCATTGGGGGAGATAGAGGATTATAATTACCATTGTTTTTTATTACTTTTTTTTTCATTTTAATCGAAAACCTGTTGACTGCTGTGTTTTATACATTGTTGTTATTAAAAGTCTTATAAACATGTGATAACAAAAGAAAAGCTATAAATTGGCATTTCTCTGTCTGGCCATACTGCACCAAGGAACTCATCCAGCCGTGCCAAGCCATAACAATCCAACTGCCTTTAGGGATGCTAGAGGGCTTCGAGAAAAACACACACACAGTGAGCCATTTAGAATTTAAAGCGAGGTACCTGGAACTGTGATCCAGCAGTGCTAACCCTGGGCCGCCATGTTAATTAACAAGTGAGGTTGAATTTATTTACCTTAACTCTATCATTTTTGTGGTGTCGTCTTTCTCCTGTAGAGTTTGTTCTTCTTCAATATTTTTGTGTCCTAGCGGAAACATTTCACATTGGACAGAAAGCTATGGCCGCAACTCTTAAAAGGTTAGTTTTGAAATATTATTCATATTTGGTGAAAAGACGTTTTACAGTTTCCATACTTAACATGCATACAGGATTTTGCCTTCTGTAGCATACTAAACTTTATTTATTTGCCAGAATTGTTTCCTATACCATGACACAGCCTGGTCGGACAGGTTCTCTCAGACTTACTTGTCGGGGCTTTGGTGGTACACCTGTAGCGACGTCTCCCTTGACATTCTTCTCCCAGTATGGTCAGGCTTCAGCCACTTCAATCACTACAAAAGAGAAAGTTAGCGTTAGTCATATTCAAGGATGGTAGTTAGAGGAGGAGGAGGTTGAGCACATGTGCTGATTACAGAGCGTTGCAGCACCCACCGCACAGCGAACCACCCGGATTGAGATCCGAGTGCAGCCATACAACAGGTGACACCTCACCACCACATCAAACACTGTGAGTTGTTTTTTACAGTGGCTGGAGCGCCAATCCTTCCACCAACTCCTAAGTTCTCCCTGCAAGTTGGAGGACCTGCTTGCAGAAACGGATGCAGATTAACGTCATACCCAGGATGGAGCAATTGCAGGTTAAGGGTCTTGCTCAGGGGCCAAACAGAGTAGAGTTATTTCTGGCATTTATCAGAAGTAATGGCGGGCCGTCAGGGCCTGCAAGGCCTTCTCTGCTGGCCTAAAAAAATATCTGAATCACAAACTGATGTTAATTATATTTTGTCCATGAATACTTATTAAATAATTCCAAATAGTCTGTCTGCTTCCTTTCATAGCTTTTCCGATGGTTGTGCTGCGCCTGCTTCCAGACATGTATTTTTGTATTAAAGCATTTAACCAATCACATTTCAGCCATCATTTGTTGCCAGGCAGGGTCAAAGTCAAAGAAGTCTGTCAGGAGGCCTTCACAATCCGTTCTGCAGGCCCTCTAACACAAAATAAATGTCGATTAAACTGTTGCTTCAACCAATCAGATTTTGAGTTGGTTTTACTAGGGCCCTCTAGCAGGCGTACGGCAACGTCACCGTATTCAGACCCGTTGATTGAATAGGATGGTGTAATATAAAAATCTGAATGAGAGCATCATGGGGCAGCTACTACACATTGGTATGTTTGGCGGTAAGCATTCCCGTGTCCTCTGCTTCTGTCGAGCGGACATTTTCAGCCCTAAAGCGAATTAAAACTTATGCCAGAAATACGACAGGGCAGGTTCGACTTTTAGCATTAGCTTCGATGGCGATAGAAAGGGTCTTCGTGATGGAACTGAAGCGCACGGATAATCTGTACGACAGAGTAATTGAACTGTTTTTGAGGAAAGAGAGGAGGATGGATTTTGATTACAAATAATCCGAATTTTTGGTGAGTAAAATGTTGCGATTTTCCTAAATAATATTGCAAGTTTATGAGTTATTATTGATGTTTTTTATGTGTGTCACAGGCTGTAGCTGCAGTAGAAAGGAACTTGTTCACCCCTGGTTTGTCTGTTCAATAAAGGCATTTATTGTGGCTACAGGAGTTATCTATCTGCGATGCAACGGCTCTTTATACTGTATTTCTGCATATTAAGATGGTTTTTATAACCATAAATTAGTTTTTGAGGGGCGGGTTGATTCAGACGGAGCACTACTGAAGGCCTAGGTGTGAAATGCACGGTCCGCCACTGCATTTATGGGATTTGAACCGGCAACCTTCTGTTTGCTGGCACAGATCCCTAGCCTCAGAGCCACTCTATGGTAGTTAAACCCAAAAAACAAAATATGCCAGAATCAATGTAGAAGGGCAAAAATCAAAGTCAAAACAACAAGTAGTGGGGTCTTAACCAAAAGAAGAGAAAAAAAATCAGACCAACAATCGAACTAAACATAAAATAACCACAAGAAAAATCCTAACTAATTAAGTTGGTTTAAATCACCAGCCACACTTACTGAATCAAGGTTTAAGCAACAAATACAAAAACACTCAAAATAACCAAATGTTGCATGGATAATGTCACATGTCTCAACTTTTGGTGGCCACGTGGTAGCAACGGGGTACTGTCACTAACAATAATATGGCCAATACTCCCATCTTCATAAACAATGCATAAGTGGTGGCACAATAAAGCTATAAAAATAAAAAATGTAAAATGAACGCAAGGGCAAAATAGGTGCAGAATTGGGTTTAAAAACCCTTCAATCAAAATGCCTATAGTGTAATTGCCCGCATTTGGGCAACTCCATTGGGCTTTAATATCGATTTATGCCCCAAAGTGGTGGCACAAAAGGAGGAGTCTTTACAAGCTCAAAGTCCCCAAATGGTCTCATGACTATAACACATTGTCAAAAACACCTCCTGCCATCCAGCTTTTCTACCACAACAGGGGAAATTTTAATTTAGGGTGTCAAACAAGCAAGCTTGGGACATGTCACTCGGGATTTACATCACCTCATCTTATGTGGTAACACAGCCAGTAACTCGATTTCTGTTTGCCCCAAAAATGGAGGAATACAATCTGGAGAAACCGTGATGTCGCTTCTGTGTGAGCTGACACCCCTTTCACTTCCACCTCACAAAAATCTATAGGATGCAGTGTCCAGGAAGCAAAATCTTTGCTGTCCAGTGTTATGCACTTAAATAAGAGATTGAAAACTCTCAAAGAGTACACTTGAGCCATAATTGTCCAAAATAGAATATGCTTGAGGAAATTCTTTAAAAGTGAGACAGATTCAAGATTTTACTGGGCTGGTCTTTTTTGTTTTTCTTTTCTTCATTGTTAACTGGCCACATCTCACTTATACTGGTATATTGTCATACTTTGGTAGCAGCGCTTTTTAAATAAACTACAAATCCCAGCAGAGCCGATAGTACTTCGCATTGGTCAGCTTTGGGTGTTGCCACTGGGGTTGCTGGGGGAAATAAGGCCTGCCATGGACTTTAAAGGAGGCAGAAGAAGTGCAATTGTCTGTCTTGTGTGTCTCCACACTTCACCCCAATAGCAGTTTACTACAGGGTTACAGTCTCTGGATTTATGTTCATGTCTTGTGCTTGATGCCCCTGTGGTCTGATCAGAGTTGGTAGAGGTCTTTGTCTGTGGAGCGCACCCCATCACAGTAGGACAAAACTTTGCATATTAAACTGAAAACTATTCACTTGCCACATCCGTTCATTTATCACCTCCAATCTGCACCTGCACCTTGGCTAAGTTTGGACTTTGTATTGTGGTGTTTATCGTTGATCTTTTTAGACTTAGTGTTATGTTCTTTTGTTAAGTAATTACTGCTGTTGGCACTATTGGGGAGCACTTTTGCATACAGATTAGTTGTTTATGAATTGTTTGTATTTAAAAGTGAAATTTCATCAAAGCTTTCTCTGCTCACAACTTGCCTCAGTGTAATTAAAACCTGGATGGAGCATAACTCTTGAAAATTAAATTGCAACAAAATTGAACTCCTGCAAATTGGCACTAAAGCTTAACTTTAGAAAATGAGCTCCTCTTCGATGACTCTTGGTGATGATCTCATCAGACCTTCTTTTAATGTTAGGTATCTTGGTATCATTTTTGATTCCTCCCTTTCTTATTCTGACCACATAAACAATAATAAGAAACTTTCTTACTTCCACCTCTATAACATATCCCGTGTTCCCTCATTCCTCTCCTTTTCTAATGCTGAGAGACTTGTCTGTGCTATTATCACATCCCTACTGGCAGGTGCTCCTTCTAATCTTTTATCACAGCTCCAGTTATTTCAAAACTATGCTGTAAGAGTCCTTACACAAACCAGCAGCAGCGAGCACATAATGCCCATCCTGCTTCGCCTTCACCTGCTCCCTGTGTCTTACAGGTTCAAGTATAAAATTCGAAATGTGGAAGTCACTAGGCCTTGTGCTGTGGATTACAGTGACACAAAGGGTTAATGGGGGGGTGTCACTCCTGCAGATCAGACACTGACAATCAAACCACTCATGCTCAAGCAACAGATAAAATGCAAGCAAAGTGCATAAAGAAACACGCTTTTACTGTCCCAGTCGCAACATTGGTCTGCACATTGGTGACTGTTTCAAAATATATCATATAAAGGATGTGTCCTAAATCTGCATTAGCACAGCAGTGGACACTAGACATACAGTACTCTTCCTACTTTGTTTATGTAGACATTTTATTATTTACATGTTTGTGCTACACATAACATTATTTCCTGTTAAATAATTCAACATTTTGGCTTGTTAAACAAGACGCTAAGGTGGCTACTAACATTGGTACAACCGGCTTACCAACCATAAATGGAAAGATAACAATCCTTCAAAACCATTGTTTGTACTTCTCGGAGGATGGCCTTAAATTATCATAACTTTAATGAGAGTAAAACCGAGGTCTTCATTTTTCAACCTAGTGGGACCAATGATTCCCCCTATTTTAACCAATGTCCCTTGGAACCTTTTAAGTCCTCCACAAGGAATTACTTCGGTGATAAAGTCAGGCTTTTTCCAACTAATTATCTAAAATCAAGCCCTTTTTATCATTTGATTGTTCTGAGAAAGTTATACATGCATTTATCTTGTCGTAGCTCAATTACTGTAATGCCTTGTATTCTGGGGTTATTTGGGCTTCCCTCTGCCACCTTCAGCAGGTACAAATTTGCTGCACCACATCTCTTAACAGACACTAAGAAACATATCCATATCATCCCAATACTTGCATCCCTCCATTAGCTTCCAGTACAGTTTAGGATAAATTTTAAGGTTCTCATCTTTACTTTAAAACTATAAAAGGAATGGCCACCACCTACTGTACCTTAATGACCTGATTATTCCATACATCCCAGCAAGGTCTCTGAGGTCAGCTGATCTGTTTTTGTTGACTGCTTGAAAGGCTAAGCTAAAACAGGGAGGAGACCGGGCTTTCTCTGTCCCGGCTCTGAAACTGTGGAATACTTTACCCCTGAATGATAGGATGGCCCCCTTACTGCCTGCTTATACTGTATATAGCATCTTAAAATTTATTTTTATTCCCTCTCTTTTAAGTCAGTCCTGATTTTAACATTTTTTTAAAATTTGTTACTTAAATTTTAACTTTTTTGTGTTACCTGGTATATGGTTTGCACAGCACTTTGGGTTCATCTCCTGGGGCCTCATGCATAACGCTGTGCATAGAATGTGTGTACGTACAAAAAAAATCCAGATGCATAAATCTGTGCGTTCACCAACTTCCACGTTCTTCAGCTACATAAATCCTAGTCAGAGTGAAAAGTAACGCACGTGCATGCGCCTGCCGCCACTCCCAAACTCCTCCCAGAATTACGCCTCTTTGAATATGCAAATCAATATAAATAGCCCTTAAGCTCAGTGTTCTGTGAAAAGGCAATGGTAAAAGCATGGGGGAAAATAGAAGAATTTCAGTGAATACCAAGTGGAGGCAAGGAAAAACTTACTTTTTGTTGGTTTTAACAGTGGTTAAACAACAAAAGGAACTTGATCGAGTGACATAGTGTCGAGAAACTCGAAAGCTCAAGTTCACAAAGTCACACAGCGCCCGAAATAAAAAAGAAGTTATTAGATATCAAAGTCACCGTGAAATGTGAGTCATAGCCCACTGTCTGAGTGTCATATGAAAGCTTACTAGGGTACAGAGAAAAGAAAAAAAAAATAGGCACACAGTGGGAAAAAAACTTGAAATGTCAACTTTAATCTCAACATTTCCACTTTAATCACGTATTTTATTTTGTCATTAAAGTAGAACATCATAAACTTCATCTTTAAATCGTTTAATTTACTAGTTTCTCAAATACCATTGTAACTGAAGTAGCATGTTAAATGCTTTGTTTTGTATGTGTTCTTCTATGTTCTCTATGTGTGTGATGATACAGTAGGAGTTAAATGCATGTTATTAAACTTGGGAACACAGTGGCGCAGTGATAGTGACGAGCTGACACCTCGTCCAGAGTTTGTTCCTGCCTCCCGCAAGATGCTTGCTGCGCCATGCGTAACCTTTGATTAAATAATTTATTGCAGAAGTACTGTCTCTTTCAAACATACTAACCCCCAATTCCTGTCCTTCCTTTTCTTTCTCCAAGTAACCAATCGTCACACAATCAGCTCTGTAATAGATGTTAAGCCATCTGTATGCTTAGAACACTGATTCTTCAAAACTTTTAACGAACATTGAAATAGCTTTGTGGCACATGTTTAATTATTCCATCCATCTATCCATCCAGGGTCACACCAGTCGCAGCAAGCATACAGCGCAAGGCAGGAGCAATCTCTGAACAGGGCACCAGATCGTCGCTAGTGCTGTGCCACTGTGTTCTCACATGTTTGATTATTAACAATATAGATTATTTAAATGATGTTAACACTTTATCTGTATAATGTAATAAACAAATTTTGCTGCATTTCATCTTAAAAATGATATTGTCATTACATATAAATATGCAGTTTATAAAGTGGCTCAGGTTGTGCAATATTATAACTGTATCGCAAGTTTACAGTGAGGTGATTGTATTAAGTACAAACAGTTCTACAAGGCGCACTTGATGGACTGATTGAGTGCGTTTATAGTTCTTGGGATGAAACTGTTTCTGAACCGTAAGGTCCGTATAGGAAATGCTCTGAAGCATTTGTCGTATGAGAGCAGTTCAATTGACAGCATGGCTGAGGCAGCGTGTGCTTCATGCTGTATACCAATAATTCTCTTTCCGATCAGCTGATGTAGAGCTGTGATTCCACACTAAGATACAGTGGGATAAATACTATGAGTGGTGTATTGAGAGAAATAACGCTAAAGCAGCTATGGTATTTGGAATAGTTTGGCCATTCTGTGGACCATTATATTGTTACAGGTTAATTACAATCAAATGCCATAAACTGCTAAACAATATGCGATTAATTTCAGTGTATTTGATAAAGCTGCGTCGGGGATCTGGATCTAAAAAAGAAGGGAAACCACACTGGAACAAAAGCACTGCTTTAACGCTGGGTGCCGCCAGTTTGCAAAAGCGAGTAGAGAACTTGTGCATGCCAAGCATTTAGCTGGTGTGAAAATGTGCGTGGCTTTATGCCAAGTTTAGGTTTTATACATCGCGATGTGAGCGTGGAAACGGGCTTATGCAACATTTTTGTGCGTGCGCACCGTTTATACATGAGGCCCCTGTTGTTTTAAAGTGCTTTATAAATACATACAACAACGTCTTTGCATCCTATGAATAATTACACTCCAAATCTAACTTTCCAGCAACACATTTCTTTCACTACCTTCAAATTAGAAATTTTGTCAAACAAAGCCTGCCCAGTTTTATTCACTTCCCACCTACGTCTATTCCAGAAAAAATATCAGACAGATTCAGACAGCATCTCTGTAATATATAAAACCATTTTAAATTCTCTCCCTTTCAAAGATCCCAAAGTACAGTGAGAAAAGGATCTCTCACTCAATATTTCAGAAAAGGAGTGGAAGGTAGCAATGCATAGTATTCACTTGAGCTCCTTATGTGCAAAGCATAGAGTTACTCAATTTAACATTATCTATCGAGCACATCTGTCTTGTTTAAAATTGTCCAAAATGTTTCCAGGGCAAGATCCAACCTGCGAACGTTGGAATAAGCAGTATATCAGAACGTTGCAATCAAGTTCCAGCCTCACAGGGCCATATGCTTTGGGCATGCACCAAATTAACATAATTTTGGACCAAAATCTTTAAATGTCTTTCAGACAGCCTTGGTGTCACAATCCCTCCTAATCCACTAACAGCTGTGTTTGGTGTTCTTCCAGATGGGCTTAAAGTGGAGAATGACAAACAAACTGTAATGGCCTTTACTACACTATTGGCACATAGACTTACTGTATCTCACTCAACTAGAACAATCCTAACTCACCTCTTTTAAATCATTGGGTAGCTAATGTTAGGCCTATATATTATTTGAAATTGGAAAAACTCTAATTCTCACTTGGAGGATCTGTACAAAACTTCTTCAAAACCTTGCAGGAACTAATCAGTAACATTTTAGAATTTATTTAAATTAAGAAAGCGGATTCTCTCCCTTCTTTTTTTTATTCTATTTATTTTTATTCATTATTAGTTTATCTATTTACTTAATTTTCCTAGTTTAACGTTTTATTCTGTTGGCCTAGTTCTCTTTCTCATGGGGTGGGGGTTTATTTGTTTCGAACCTAGTTTTGTTAAACTTGGCTTGCTTCTATGGAATGTTATTTAATTTTAATAAAATCAATAAAATACTTAACAAAAAAAATAAACATGAAAATGAAATAAGCAAGATATCCATAATGATGAAGAAAAACATACAAAATGATACCCAAATTAAGAACAAAAACCCCCAAAATGATGATAGGAAGATATTAAGAACATAAAAGTTAAAATTAGGACAATAAGAAAAAAATAACACAACAGTAGAAAAAGAAATGTTAAGTGGCAGAAGACACTCATTCATGACCACCCAATTAAATGGCAGGAAGGGCTCCAAAATCTTTGTCTTGGTCAGCACCCCAATAGCTGAAAAAGCAATGCAGTCAACCCCACAGAAGATTACATGCCCCCTTTACTTAACTTGATGTCCATTAGGAATGAATAACCACACTAGCCGTACTGCATAAGTGGACTTGCCCTCCTTGAGGGTCTGCTTAATAAAGTTCATCAAACCTGGATTAGACAAAAGTGACTCATGTTCCTGCCTACTTCTTATGCCCTCAGCAACGTGAAATGATTCATCAGACACATTGATTTCTATTTTTTTTCCCTGCAGTTTGATTTTGTCACGAAATATCACAGTTGCTCTGTTAGGTGCTAAGAAGAGCTAAGGTTAGGGCTGAGAAAATGAAGAGATTACAATAATCTGAAGAATTTCTTGAAAGACACAAATGACTTGCTGTGAGCGCTTAGGCCTCTGTACAGGCTGAATGAGAAAGACTCCTGTTAGTCAAGATGATTCAGTCACATGACACACAATGAATTATTTCTTAGTGCAAGAGAGAAACAGTGTGACAGAGTCCGTTTGTGGCATCATTAACTTGATTTGGAGAACAGGGCAAACAAAGATTTATAAGTATAATTAAAACAGTGTCAGGGATACCATCAGGTCACACAGCTCATTTTCTCATGAGACTGCCTCATTTGTTGCCCATATTTTGACTGACTGCTTATTTTGTAACTGCATACAGCAAGTATGCATAGTGATTTGAATGACCCAGCAGTACTTAAGATAATAGTCTGTGACTTGAATTCTTAATTGCACCATATTACAGCAATAACGGAAGGCCCTGCATCCACACTGAGGCCATCTGTGGTTTCCCCAAACAGGAAATCAGGAAGGATAAGGATATCTGCTGGGCATAAATCCAAGTGGTCTGGCTCACCGCCTGGAGCGTACACTGCTCTACAAATCAACAGAGCTTTATGAAGAATCAGATGGCATCACTTGCCCAAGTGTCTCAGTGACCTGCTTATGACTATAAAAGTTTGGAGAACATTTCTAAGGATCTGGGGGTGGTTGTCTCTTTGATAATAGGTTTCCAGTCAGGAATTTCTATAAACCCAGCTGTGAGGCTAAGTCTCTTATATGAGCAGATTCAAATGTAAACCTGTAACAGTGCTTTTCAACAGATAGGTCCTGAACGCCTTAGATGGGTCTTCAGCTTACGTTAAAAAACAATAACAAAAGGAAATCAGATGTCGCTTTAATACTTTGGAAGTCTAATGAATGCAGATTTCAGTTCTGCACCCATTTAAGGGAACGTTTTTTTCTACTGCATATTGGGGAAATGAATTGACCCAAGTAAATCCAGTTATAAGCAGATGGCAGCCTGTTATACACCACAAACTACATTAAGAGAGCCAAAGAACATGAACATCTTCCTCAAATGCCACCTAACATCACCTACTCCAAACTCTTCACAAGATTCATTCCAAAAACCTGAGCCAAACCAAAATGATAAAAGAACAGATGTAGATTTACTGTCATGCAGGATGAGCAACGTCATTATCTGTGGAGTGGTACTACCAAACAAAATCATTAAGCCTTCAGCTTTAAAGACATTTGGAAACAGAGCACATACTGAGGTAAATTGTTCGACGTTTTCAAATCAAAATCTTAAGATTTCACAAATAACATTTTTGTTGTGTTTATAGAACAAGCCAGTAGTCAGTTGGGCTATCATTTTGTTGCACATCACACTGCCAAATATATGAAAGCTCACACTTTTGCAGCTCATCTTGTCTTGTGCAGTAATCATGCACACCAAAATTCCAGATGAGTCACACGCCATCAAGTTAAAACATACTCCTCTCGGCACTCTTCATTTACCCCTGATTTCGACAAACTTGTGAAAGTAAGACAGTCCCAGGTTACCAATTAAAAAGACACTAAATGTGAAGAAATATGAAACACCCATGTGCCGGGTTATTTTTGAATGACTACCGTGTGTAGTTCACCTATTATGTACACTGTTTTAAAATTCTGAGTATGTATTTACCATTATTTGGTAGTGTGTACCATTCAGGGGAAAATGTAGGCTAGTTTACATTAAAATTATTTCTAGCAAGGCATCATCACTGAATATAAATAAACAAAATTGGCCCTTAAGGCCAAATAACTTGAGAACTACTGATATAATACACAAAAGGTCTTCTACAAAAGCTAATTTATATTAACCTGTTCTATGGAGAGTTATAACAGTTTTAGTCATATCCAATGAAATAATGGATCTATGTGAGTTAGTTCATATATGGACTGGGTGTCTTTGTCCACACCGATCTAAAGCATTTTGTATCTTGGGTAATACTTTCAGTTTACAGTCATGGCCGAAATTATCGGCACCCCTGGAATTTTCCCAGAAAAGGCACCATTTCTCTCAGAAAATTGTTGTAATTGCAAATGTTTTGGTATACACGTTTATTTCCTTTATGTGCATTGGAACAACACAAAAAAATAGAGAGAAAAAAAGCCAAATCTGACATCATTTCACACAAAACTCAAAAACCGGGCTGGACAAAATTATTGGCACCCTCTACTTAATATTTGGTTGCACGCCCTTTGGAAAAAATAACTGAAATCAAGCGCTTCCTATAACCATCAACAAGCTTGTTACACCTCTCAACTGAAATTTCCGACCACTCTTCTTTTTGCAAACTGCTCAAGGTTTCTCAGATTTAAAGGGCACCTTCTCCCAACAGCAATTTTGAGATCTCTCCATAAGTGTTCAATCAGATTTAGATCCGGACTCATTGCTGGCCACTTCAGAACTCTCCAGCGCTTTGTCTTCTTTTAGTGCTTTTAGAGGTATGTTTGGGGTCATTGTCCTGCTGGAACACCCATGACCTCTGACGTAGACCCAGTTTTCTGACATTGAGCCCTATATTGCGCCCCAGTATCTTTTGGTAGTCTTCAGATTTCATGATGCCTTGCACACAGTCAAGGCATCCAGTGCCAGAGGCAGCAAAACATCCCCAAAACATCTTAGAACCTCCACCATGTTTGACTGTAGGTACTGTGTGCTTTTCTTCATAGGCCTCATTCCATTTTCTGTAAACAGTAGAATGATGAGCTTTACCAAAAGCTCTACCTTGGTCTCATCTGTCCACAAGACGTACGCCCAGAAGGATTTTGACTTCCTCAAGTACATTTTGGTAAACTCCAGTCTGGCTTTTTTATGTTTCTGTGTCAGCAGTGGGGTCCTCCTGGCTCTCCTGCCATAGCGTTTCATTTCGTTCAGATGTCGACAGATAGTTCGAGCTGACACTGTTGCACCCTGAGTCTGCAGAACAGCTTGAATATGTTTTGAAGTTGATTGGGGTTGTTTATCCACCATTCGGACTATCCTTCGTTGTAGTCTTTTATCAATTTTTCTGTTCCGTCCACGTCCAGGGAGATTAGCTACAGTGCCATGTGTTGTGAACTTCTTGATTATGTTGCGCACAGTGGACAAAGGAACATGAAGATCTCTGGAGATGGACTTGTAGCCTTGAGATTGTTGATATTTTTCCACAATTTTTGTTCTCAAGTCCTCAGACAATTCTCTGCTCTTCTTTCTGTTCTCCATGCTTAGCGTGGCACACTCCGAGCACACAACAGAAAGGTTGAGTCAACATTTCTCCATTTTAACTGGCTTCATGTGTGTTTGCTATATTGCCAGCACCTGTTTCTTGCCACAGGTGAGTTCAAACGAGCATCATATGCTTGAAATAAAACGATTTACCCACAATTTTGAAAGGGTGCCAGTAATTTTGTCCAGCCCATTTTTGGAGTTGTGTGTGACCTGATGTCAGATTTGGCTTTTTTTCTCTGTTTTTTTTGTGTTGTTCCAATGCACATAAAGGAAATAAACATGTATATACAAAAACATTTGTAATTGCAATAATTTTCTGGAAGAAATGGTGCATTTTCTGGGAAAATTCCAGGGGTGCCGATAATTTCATCAATGACTGTATGTACTGCAAAAATACATCCATTACACATTTACTAGTAAGTGACAAGACCTTAATGTACACTACTTTGGGTCTTCATAACACAAAGCATCAGTAAAGTGTTACCATATCTTGTTTGCTACAGCACAGTATGCAGCATGACATTTTTACCATTTTCTAATTTCTGTAACATTTGAGAAGGATGTTTAGATGATCAAGTTTAATGTAGCATCATATTCTATCTATCTACTGTATCTGTCTGTTTGTCTGACATTTTCACTATTTACTAATTAGTCTAACATTTTGGAAGGAAAGTCTATCTATCTATCTATCTATCTATCTATCTATCTATCTATCTATCTATCTATCTATCTATCTATCTATCTATCTATCTATCTATCTATCTATCTATCTATCTATCTATCTATCTATCTATCTATCTATCATTAACATTTGGCTGCCGTGGGCTGGCGCGCCCTGCCCAGGGTTTATTCCTGCCTTGCGCCCTGTGCTGGCTGGGATTGCCTCCAGCAGACTCCCATGACCCTTTGTAAGGATATAGTGGGTTGGATAATGACTGACTGACTGACTGACTGACTAACATTTGGGAAGGAAGTTTAGATGATCAAGTTTGATTTATCCTCATATTCTGTCTGTCTGTCTATATTTGCTATTTGCACTTCCAGGAAACTCACAATGTAAAGAGCACTCTTCCTGTTTACTGCTAACAGCAATGGTTTGACAGATGGCTGAACAACAGATTTGTAAAGCTCATTCTATGCACCAAACTCATTTTTAAAAGCAAGACTTGTTTGTTGAGTAAGTTTACTAAATTATCCTAAATTAAGTATAGCATTCAAATACGGACCAAAAGCCATTTGTTGTAAGACTAAAAAAGAACTATTTGTGTTTTGTCGGTATTTTTTTTAACATAAGCATGCAGGTTATGCACTTGCCAAAATAGCTGAGATATTAAAGGTTTGTTAAAAGACTGGGATGGCAGAACGTCAAGCTAAGCCACAGATGCGTTGACAGAAAAATGCTCCCAAGGAATACTTCCACCCCAACCAGATAATTTCGCAAAGGCCATTTTGGCTAAAATAAAGTCAAGAGGAAATGTTTCTGTTAGATTGGTAAACAATTACAGTTAGTTTGAGTATAGAAGGTCAAAAGGGAACATCTGATAGGTTAGCAAGCAACCGACTGGAAAAATTACACTCGTGTTATAAGAAGTTAACATCGAACATCATAAACAATCCATAAGAAAATTTTACTTGTTTTCATTGCAAAAATTCAAGAAGAAAAACAAATTCATGATGTAAAGTAGCAGATAATGAATTTTAAAATGATGCTCAATTATACTGTAACAATTGTGAAAGTTATGCTCATCTACATTGTGAAGTTGAAGGGGGAACACCTCTCCCACGTGTTTTGGAAATGACACTCATTTTGACTGCAAAAAGTCAGAGGGAAAAAGTGACCAGTTATGAAAATTACGCTAATTTCTGGAAATTATATCATCACTGTAAAAAAAAAAAAGCTGAGATTTTTTTTTTTGCAAAAATAAGTTTTAATTTACATATTACAAAATACCATTTTACCATATACCAAACACAGTTTAAAAACACTGGACCAAACATCCATACTACTCACACAAGTTTTTTCCCTTTAAAGCCTTATTCCCCATTTCCCACAATCCTTTTCATCTCTCTTTTGCAGCTGTGAAATGCCATTTCTCAATATCCCTCTTTATTTTCTTTTCAAGCTCCTTTTCCAAACTCTTTTTTAGCCAGTGCACTTCTCTGGCCACAGACCAGATACAGTACACCTGACCTCCCATATGTACTTTTTGGCTGGGCTAATAACAAGCCAAAACAAAAAGGCCTCCCTTCAACCTCTGCCATTTCCAGCTAGACCTTCCCCTTTCCAAACTGAATCTGTTACGATTATCAATAATCCTTTCACATTCATCCACACTTCCTGTGTCCACCTGCACTCCCAAACCATGTCAGACTGTCTCCACCTGGGCACAGTCTGCTTTTGTCCATGTCTGGGTCAAACATCACCTATACATCCTCTCGCTCAAACATAATCTTCCCCAGACCGTCATCCATTTCAAGTCCTTTGTAGCATTTTCCAGCTCTTTTCGCTGTACCACTGTCCATATCTCCACTTCAGACTTTATTGTCAGACCCTCCCCCTACTCCATTGTACGGCTGACAGCCTTATATAAATCTTTCTGTTTGCAAAGTCCTCATTACTGATGTGAACCACAGAGCCGCAAAATATTGAAATCTGTGTACAAAGGCCGAATGCAAAGCCTTGCACAAAGATGTAAAAAAAACATAGTCAATCTTTAGTTGAATATCTGTGACATCCCTACCTCCATTTTTCCTCACATCGTTCGATATCAAACCTTCTTAACCTCTAATACCTGCATACCCATACAAAAAGAAACCCCATTGATTTAACTTTAACCCCCAAATTATAGGGGAAAGGGAAAAAAAATTTGAACGTGAACATCAGTAGGCTTTGCACCCAAGGAACCAAGTTACCCAAACTATTCTCTAACATTTCAATAATTATTTACCATTCTGATGCCGATCTTTCTGATCATAAAATATGTCATTATAGTAGCAATTGACGAGAAGAATTCATAATTAATTGCAGAATTACGGTATTTGAGGGTTCCCCTAGATTGCCTCTTTCTTTTGCATGATTTGGCTCAAAAACTAATCAGCACATCGTCATCTCATAGCAGGGTTTAGTTTCGAGATTGGTATTTTTCCGTCCGCCGTATTAGCTCTAGACTGTCCCCAATAAACTGACACACACACACCCATCATTGAGATATATGTTTGTGGCATCAGGGGACCCTAAAACATCGAGATCCATCGAAAACCAAAGATTGAAATGTTTGACGAATCTAAAGCTGACAGATGATAGGTTATGGTGGGGGAGGGCACAAAGGAATAACATCCCCAAATACATCAAGTACCTCCTAAGGCCTTACACTTTCCCCATATAGGAAAGCATTAGATTAACTGTAAAAATGATTCTCATTTTGACAAGCATAAGTTGAACAGGAACACGATTCCTATCTGGGACAGCAAATGTTTGATTGTGGAAAGTACACTGCTTTTGGCAGTCAAAAATTGACAAGGAGAGTCCGTCAGATGGGACTGTCAAAATTACCATATATACTCGCGTTTAAGTTCTCCCGGCATAAGTTGTGTAAGTTAAATGCGGAAAACTCATGCTAGTGGTCCAAGAGATTATGATATGCTAACGCCCACCTGAGAGAGTAACCACAGAGCACACTGCCTTTTTTTTTTCTATGTATTGTGCCTACGTGACCACATGGTAATACTCAAACTATTCTGAGGCGATGTCTGCTCTGTTTCGTGTTTTTTTTATATCTCACACCCTCATACATGTTTATCGTAAGATCATCCCTTATCTACGATGGAGCGTTCTATCAGAAGAAAACATGGAGCTAGTTTAAAATTAAAAGTCATTGAAGTAGCGAAATTGGTTACTGTGCTGCTGGAACAAAATCTGATGTGTCTGAGAAACTGATTTGAGATTGGAGGAGGCAAGAAGATGTAGAAAAAAAAAATTAAGTGTCGCATTTTTCAACGGGCATACAAGTCGAGGTCTGATTTAATGATTGAATTTTCAGGTTTCAAGACCGGACTTATACACAAGTATATACAGTATGTTAATTTTGAGTTATGGGGCAGGAGGTGGTCACTTGTGAAAATAATACTGTACTCGTCATTAATGCAAGAAACAGAACTCTGCCAATTTAACTTGTTTAATACTCAGAAGACATTTGGATAAATCCTGCAGATTCTTCAGATCTCTAATTTTCTGATGTACGTTCTGCAAATGACAAATTCCTAGACACACTGATCACTTGCAGCCTGATACAGCAGGGCACCTGGAGTTGATCCATTACATTTTGGTAAGTGAGCCTTCATCACAGCAAGGTGATGAGGGAAAAGCAAACAAAAAATAAATTACCAACAGTGCATCACGAGAAACATTCCAACATTTTAAATTTCACCCAAAGTCACTCCTGCTTTTCTCCAAAAATGCTGAAGGGGAGCCTTAAACGATATTGCGTTATGCACATAATGAAAATTTGTGTTCAAAATATAATTAAATAAAGATTCCCCCATGTGCTCATATCTAGCTGTACCCCTGAGCTTCACTACCTACGTGTTTGCTGCAAAGGGAGTGTATCTTTAATTTATTTCAGCTTATACTTATTAATTGCACTTGCACTTAAGCACACAGCTGAAAGACATGGAACACGAGTACAAAACACCTAAACATCATATCATTTATGTAAAGAAGTGTTGTTTAAATCCAGGAGTACTTACGATTTTGTCACAAGCTAGACACAGTTGAAGTAACATATTGATCCTTCTACAAATCAACTAAATTAAAAGGTAGCTGGATACGGTTCTGGCTCAAGAAAAGAGCCAAATTTATACACAATACCAGACTGTCAGTGAGCACAGTCATACATACACCTGCCCTGCCTCATATTTTGGGCCAATGTAGTATCACTAATACATTCCCAACCTGCATGTTCTGGAAAAAAGGGAGATAATAGAAGTACCTGAAAAAACACCCACATTCACACATGGAGAACATGCAAACTTAACAAAGAAGATGGCAGGACCAGGTGTCAAAGCTGGGCCGCATTACTAACCACCAGGCCACTTTGTCGTCACCTTTTACTTTCTTGCTTTCTTTCTCAAAAACTCACCAGGATGTTTGCTGTCAGCTGCTAAGTGGCACCAAATTCCCAGTCCTTCTATAGCTGTGGCACTTGTGTCCCTCTATACGCTCCAGCTGTCTCACCACCAGGCCATGCTAGAGTTAGTGGGGGGTGACCAGGTGGCTCTTCAGATTGTCCCACTCTTAGTTTCACCACTAAATGCTCCCAGTGTAGATCCCCAGAGAGTTGCCCGGCGGCTTTAGGCCTCTGAATTGCTATTGTGTGCATTGGTCTCCTGGTAACGCGTGTAACTCTTACCCCAGTAAGGTGTGGCCGTCTGACACCAGGAGCCGAGCAATAAGGAAGTGCTGCCAGCTTCTTTTGTCAGAGCTGTTTAGGGGTCGAGTGTCAGGTAAAAATAAATCCTGTGGGCTGCTTCCTTTTGGAGGCAGTTTTTTTTTTTTTACAAAATCAAGAGAGTTTTATTATTAGAGATGATTTATTCTCCTTGAAGAAAGGAATGCATTAAGCCCTATAAGAGAAAGCAGCTCTGCTATTGGGAGGTGTTGCCACATTAAAGGTTTGACAGCCCAAGGCACTATATCTTAAAAAAAGGAACAATCAGTCTGGAGGGGACTGGCAAGCTCCCTGACAATTTTAAAAATGTCCAGTGCTTGTGTTTGAGTTTATCATCCTGTGTTAAAATTAAAATAAAAGCTGAACACATCTACACTGTAGGCCATAAAATATTTATAAAAGGAAAAACATGTGCACTTATTCTGGAATTCACTCCCTCAAGTCTAACATGCCTTTTCTTTTGTCACACATCAAAGTATATTTTGTAAATGTTTAATTTAGAAAGTATGTTGTGTTAAAGGCTGGCATGATTGTAAGAGCTGCTGTTTCACAGCTCGGTGGACCCGAGTTCAAATCCTGGCTGGGAATGTTTGTGTGTTTCAATTCAATTTTATTGTTCCAAAAAGCCAGCTGGTATTACAGAGAACATTAAACTTATCAACAAACTTATTACAAATAAATAGAACTGAGGTAAAACATTAGATCATACATATCTTTATATATATTGTCACACACGTGCGCATGGGAGGCAGCTAAAGGGCTTGGGTAAGGGTACTTCTGAGTCATACCAGGATGTGGCAGAGTGCACTGACTCTTTTTCTCCCTTTCCTGTAGACCAAGCACGGGAGATTCCACCTGGCTCTCTTGACGTCACTTCCGGGACCGAGCCTATGGAAGGAGACCTTGCTGGCTCCGGCCCCAGTGATGTCACGTCCGGGCTCGAACCAATGACTGAAGACCTTCATGAGCCCGACCCATATGATCTCACTTCCTGTCTTCCCCTTCAAAAGCCTGCACCTTTTCCCTATTCCCTCAGTTCAGTTTTGGACTCGGTTTTGTGCACATCAGTGCTGTATCTCATTTTACGACTTTGCAGCCAGGATACCAAATTATACGGGTGGCTGCCCCAAACCTTGCTATGTCTCATTGCGAGTTTTGTGACAATATATACAGTGTATATATATATATATATATATATATATATATATATATAGACGTCTGTCTGTCTGTCTGTCCATTTTCCACGAGAGAACTATTTAACAGATTTAGATTAGGTTCTTTTCAATAATTTGCTTGAACATTCCAGTTGATTTTGCGACTTCTCTCATCACGCTAAGTATCATAGTTCACTTGTGGTACCGACTTATTCACGTAAATCTGAGGAGAGCGGGGCAAGACGGGGTCCTCCTCACTCACATGCCAGCCTCCGTTCGAGTCGCTCTACCTCTCGCCACGTGTTGGAGTACCCTTGCCTCCACTTAGCTAGCGATAGCTGTTTGTTCAGCAGACAGTATCATCTAGAGATTAAGGATTAATGTTTGGCGTTTTTGAAAGAGAGATCACAGCTATGTGTGTTTTAGAGGGCAGCTGCTCATTGGCAGAGATATCACAGCCACATACTCTTATCCCCACGCTTGGGACGCTCTCCCGTCAGAGCTAAACATGATCAGATACAGTGCCAACGTTTGACGTTGGAGCATACTTACCTTCCGCTTGGCCAGAGATATCTTGCCAACTTTTTACATTTTTGGCAAGAGATCACAGCTACATTCTTGCCCCGATAGCAAAACCAAAAATATTGTATAACAAGAGGCCCTTGGATACGAAAGCTATCAATATAATCAGAATATCTTTATTGTCATTGTAACAAATACAAAGAAATTAGGTGCAGTCCCTGCGGTGTCAAAATATAAATAAATATAATTACAAAAGGATAAGAAGAAATAATGTAGAACACAAACATTCAACATAAGACCTTAATTGCACATGAACACTATCGCACAAGATGTCATCTATTGCACTGCTGCATTCGAGGTGAATAGGTGGCATTCAGTGCCCTAATAGCAACAGGGTAGAAACTGTTTTTCAGTCTATTAGTCTTTGTTTTGATGCTCCTATATCTTTTGCCTGATGGCAACAGTTGGAACATGTCATGAGCGGGGTGTGAGGAGTCTTTTAAGATATTTTCTGCTTTCCTGAGGCAGCGAGAGCTGTGCAGTTCATCCAGAGAAGGTAAAGAGCAGCCGATGATTTGCTGGGCAGTCTTTACTATCCGCTGAAGTGTTTTCTTCTATGCTGTTGTGCAGCTAGAAAACCACACGCTGAGGCAGTAGCACAGGATACTCTCGATAGAGCAGTGATAGAAGGACACCAGCAGTTTTTGGGGGATATGAAATAAAGTCTCTACTGAGCCTTCTTCACCATCTCAGCTGTGTTCACACCCCAGGACAGGTCTTCCATGATGTGGACCCCCAGGAAGCGGAAGTCTGACATCCTCTCCACACAGTCCCCTCCGATGTAGAGTGGTTTGATGTCCGTTTTCTTTTTCCTGAAGTCCACAATGAGCTCCTTGGTCTTAATTGTGTTCAGGCAGCAGGTTGTTGTCAGTGCACCACCCTGTCAGCTGCTCCGTTTCATCCCTGTAGGTGGACTCATCCTCCCCAGAGATGAGCCCCACTATAGTGGTGTCGTCTGCAGATTTGCCAATGGTGTTGCTGTGATGGGCGGGGGTGCAGTCATGTGTGTACAGCGTGAAGAGCAAGGGGCTCAGCACACACCCCTGAAGAGAGCTGGTGCTGATGCTGATGGCCGAGGAGATGTGAGGGCCCACCCTATCCCTTTGTGTGTGGTCTGTCAGGAAATCTTTAATCCATATACAGGTGGAATATGAGAGTCCCAGGGCTAGCAGCTTGCACACCAATCTGTGAGGGAGGATAGTGTTAAAAGCAGAGCTAAATCAATAAAGAGAAGACGTACGTAGCTCCCCTGGTGCTCCAGATGGGACAGGGCAGCATGGAGAGCAGCAGCAACAGCATCCCCAGTAGACCTGTTAGCCCTGTATGCAAATTGGTGTGCATCAAAGGTGGGAGGGATGAAGGACATGATATGACTCCGGACCAGTCTCTCAAAACACTTCATCAACACCGGGGTGAGCGCTACTGGCCGATAGTCATTCAGGCAGGTTATGGGTGATTTTTTTGGTCAAGGGAGTAAGATGGAGGATTTCAGACAGAGAGGAACTGAGGCCTGGGACAGTGACATGTTAAAGATCTTTGTAAAGACCCCAGCCAGCTGCTCTGCACAGCTCCTTAACAAACGTCCAGGGACACCGTCAGGACCTGTTGCCTTCCTAGGATTGACAGCCTGGAGCGAGCATCTCACCTTGTGTTCCTCCACCCTAAGAGAGGGGTGATGTTGTTGTGAGCTGCTGCTGCGTGTGTAACAGCTGCCTCTGGTGGTTCCACCTCAAAGCGAGCAAAGAGGCAGCTGAGGCGTCACCTTCATCAGCTCCAGCTACTGGTCCTGTAGTTGGTGAAGTGCTGGACTCCCTACCAAACCTGCCTGCTGTTACTACTGTCCTGGTGCTCCTCAGTCCTTCTCATGTAGTCCATCTTAGCCTTTCTGATGCCTCTCTTCAGGTTGGACCATGTCATGCTGTAGAGAGCATTGTCACCACACCTAAAGGCAGTGTTCCTTTCCTTCGTAAAAAGTAGGATATATCCCAATGCCAGGCCTAGTCATTCTGGCCCCCTAATTATCCCCCGTTTCTAATTGGCTGACGATGTCTCACTCATTCACCACCTAACATCTCATGTGTGGTGAGCGTGCTGACACACAAATGGATGCCGTTGCATCATCCAGGTGCATGCTACACACTAGTGGTGTTTGAAGTGGCTCCCCACTCACTATGAAAAGTGCTTTGAGTTCCAATTAGAGCCCAAAGACATAAGAGTTACTGTATAGTCAGGGCTGGTGCCACCATTAATGTGAATTAGGCATTCGCCTAGGGTGCAGATCATAAGGGGGGCAATCCCAGCCGTACTGGTTAGCTATCAAACAGTCGGTTCGCCTAGGGCACAAAATAACCTGGCATTGGCTGGCAAGATGTATATTGATTTTCAACTTATAATTTCAAGAAATGCAGACTGCTGTGACTTCCAGTACAACTCTATGATTGTTATGACCAGAGTAGAAATGGAATATGTCGAAGGCAGAGATTTAAGCATCTGAGGCTGGCAGAATAAAACGAATCATTAAGGGGCAACTCAAAAGAGAAGTCTGATAGCAGACTGCAATAAAAAACAAAAATAAACATCCATAAACTAATAGTCAAAACCTAAAATATGGGTCAAAAATGTGTTTGCCAAGCTTCACGTAACTTAGTAAATCTGTCCCGATCTAAACACACAAAACTGAAAGAGGACATCATAAACATTACTTCACCATCCCTTGTAACATTGATGCAATGACGTATTCAGAAAGCGTTCAGATCCCTTTACTTTTTACACATTTTGCTATGTTGCAGCCATGTGCTAAAATCATTTAAATTTTTTTTCCCCCTCTTCAAGCAACACTCCGTACTCCCATAATGACAATATGAAAACAATATTTTAGAAGTTTTTGAAAATTTAACAAAAAGTAAAAAATTCCATCCATCCATTATCCAACCCACTATATCCTAACTACAGGGTCACGGGGGTCTGCTGGAGCCAACCCCAGCCTACACAGGGCACAAGGCAGGAAACAAACCCGGGCAGGGCACCAGCCCACCGCAGGGCACACACACACCCACCCACATACCAAGCACACACTAGGGACAATTTAGAATCGCCAATGCACCTGACCTGCATGTCTTTGGACTGTGGGAGGAAACTGGAGCACCCGGAGGAAACCCACGCAGACACGGGGAGAACATGCAAACTCCACACAGGGAGGACCCAGGAAGCGAACCCAGGTCTCCTAACTGCGAGGCAGCAGCGCTACCAACTGTGCCAACATGCCACCCAAAGTAAAAAATTGTAACATCAAATTGGTACAAGTATTCAGATTCTCATTCAGGACTTGTTTGGAGCCCTTTTGGCAGCAATCTCACCCTCAAGTATCTTTGGGTATATTGTGACAAGTTTCACACACCTGGATTTGAGGATATTCTGATGTTCTGCTCTGCAGACCCTCTCAGGCTCAGTCAGAAGGAGTAGACAGCTATTTTCAGGTCTTGCCAAAGATGTTTGATTGGGGTCAAGTCTACATTCTGGCCTGGCAGCTCAATGATATTCCCAGAGAAGACCCTAAGAAACTGCTGTGTTTTCTTTTCTTTGTGCTTAGGGTCATTGTCCTGTTAGAAGGTGAACCTTCTGCCCTTTTGGTGGTCCAGAGTGCACTTGAGCAGGTTTTTATTTAGGATTTTTCTTTGCTTTGCTGTGATCAACTTTCCCTCAGCCTTGACTAGTCTTCCAGTCCCTGACACTGAAAAACAACCCCACAATATGATGCTGCCACCACCATGCCTCAACGTTGCAATGGTATTGCACAGATGAAGAGTGGTGCCTGTTGCCACCAGACGTTATTTGTAGACCTGAGGCCAAACAGTTCAGTCTGGTTTTCATCTAACTGTAGAATCTTGTTTCTCATAGTCTGCGAGTCATTTAGGTGTCTTTTTGCAAACTTCTTTTAAGCTTTCATGTGTCGTCTGGCCGCTATGCCATAAAGCCTAGATTAGTGGAACATTGCAGAATTGGTTGTCCTTCTACAAGTTTTCCCCATTTCCAGTCAGGTTCTTTGTCACCTCTCTTACCAAGGCCATTCTCAGCACTAGGAAGAGTCATTGTTGTTCCAAACTTATTCCATTGTAGAATTATGACTGCTGTGTTCTTGGGAACCTTCAATGCTGCAGATATTTTTCGTAGCCTTCCCTAAACCTGTGTCTTGACACCATCCCATCTCTAAGCTCTGCAGGCAAGTCCTTTGACCTTATGGCTTGGTTTTTGCTCTGATACACATTGTTAGCTGTGTACCTTGTGGTAGAAATTTAACATCTTATTAAAGAAAGAAACAAATGTCCACTAACAGGACAAATCAGTTATCAGGCAGGAGAAAAGCTGTTCATTGTATCTTTTAATTGCTCTTCAGCAAAAGGCATTGGAGGGAGCATTCTTCAAAAAGCAGTCTGTTACAGCACGGTCAGAATGATCAGAGAAACAAAGAATTGAGGTTCATTTTATAAACTATTGAATTTACATACAGTGTCAATCAATGTATACATTTTACTCTGGTTGGTTCATTAGTTTACAACCAAATAATTTATATAAAATAACAATGACAATCCAGGACTGCTGCAGATACATCCGCAGCCTCCTCAGAGACTATTCTATCCTGGACTCCTTGAAGAACTGAGGATATGCAAAGGCACCTCTCCCTCCAAGAGGTGTATTAATGTGACTTTTGTTTTACTGCAGCCATTGGCAAAGCCCCCTCCTTGAGGACAAGCCTTCAAGGACGGGGACCAAGTCGAGACTGCAATAACTTGTTAAAAGTAATAGAATATGGAACAGTATATTGAATGCAGTGTAAAAAGGTTATCCAATTTGTTATCCAATTTGTAAACCAAATGTTATCATGGATTGTAAGATTGTAAAGGTTTTTTTTGGTTTTATTTGTTCATATATTTGAGCAATGTATATGGAAATAAGGTGTAGTAGTAATGGAGTAGCGTAAGACTGTATCAGACTATAGCTGAATACAGTCGTTTCTATTTGAATTTGTAAACAGTTATAGATTGTAATTGTACTGGATTGTGTTTTATGTATATCACCCAAACATATATGTAAATAAAGTATATTTAAAAAAAAAAAAAAAAAAAATTGGCAGGGTAGGGAGGGCTGTACATATTTAAAGATGTCACTTTTAGATCTTAATGGTGATAGTTTAAGCCATCTATACATTTATTTTCTAAAATTCTCAATTCAGGGTCAGAAACCAAGCCTAGATGGAAGAACAGCAGATCATTCATACACACATCCACATCATACAGAGTCACCGGTCAACCAAACCTGGACAGTGAATTTAGGATTAAATCAAAACTCCACAAAAAAGTCTCAAGGAGAATATGAAGATTCCAAAAAACAGTGAGTGGTTAAGGATTTAATCCAAGGTTTCTGGTAAATGGTAATTTAATATAAAAGCCTTAGCATAAAATTAGACCAGGAGGCAAAACAGAAACATTTAACTAAATGCCCATTAGCAGAGATCCTGCAGAAAATAAACCTCTGAATGCCTATGGGTTTTAATAAATGGCAAAATAAACATTAAAGGCCCTAATCTTGATAGGGGATCTCAAATTCCAGTCCTGGAGGGCCGCAGTGGCTGTAGGTTTTCATTCTAACCATTTTTTTAAATTAGTGACTTGTTTTTGCTGCTAATTAACTTCTTTTGAATTAATTGTAATTGACTTGTTTTTTTTATGACTTGTTCTCCAGAATGTCTTCATCCTTCCTCTGAATGTCTTCATGTCTTTCCGTAAACAGAAATTAATTGTGAAGTGAGTGAACCAACAAAAGACCAACTAAGTCAGGGGCTCAAACTCCAACCAATTTCACTCCAACCAGTTGCTTAATTAGGCGTCAATTCTTGTTGTTAATTAAACCTGTTCTTTAATTCCATGGCTTGTTTCTGCTCTTGTTGTGCAATAGCAGACATTTCCGAAATTGTTCTGTTTGTTTTTTGTTTTTTTTAAATTTTATTGTAATCATTCCATACAAATAGATCAATTTTTATAAAAAGAAATAGGATTGAAAACAAATCCACCCCCACCACTGAGAAAGAGAGCATGGCCAACGGACTAAAACTTAAAAATAGTAAAAATAAATAAATTTAAGAGTTTAATAGGCGGATACAGATAAATGGAGAAGAAAAGAAAATGGGGAGAGAATCTACTTCCTCTGTGCTTTAAGAGGTTATTCTAAAATATTATTGATTAGATCCTGCCAGGTTTTGAAAAAGTTCTGCACAGATCCTCTAAGTGAGGATTTGATTTTTTCCAATTTCAAATAATATAAAACACCAGTTACCCACTGACTTAAAAGAGGAGAGTTAGGATTCTTCCAGTTTAGCAAGATAAGTCTACATGTCAATAGTGTAGTAAAGGCGATCACAGTTTGTTTGACCTTCACTTTAAGCCCATCTGGAAGTACACCAAACACAGCTGTTAGTGGATTAGGAGGGATTGTGACACCAAGGCTGTCTGAAAGGCACTTAAACATTTTTGTCCAGAATGATGTTAATTTGACGCAGGCCCAGAACATGTGACCCAGTGAGGCTGGAACTTGATTGCAGCGTTCACAGGTTGGATCTTGCCCTGGTAACATTTTGGACAATTTCAAGTGAGACAGATGTTCTCAATAAATAATTTTGAGCTGAATAATTGTATGCTTTGCGCATATGGAGCTTGAATGAATTCTCTGCATTGCTACCTTCCACTCCTTTTCTGAGATGTTGAGTGAGAGATCCTTTTCCCACTGTCCTCTTGGATCTTTGAAAGGGAGGGGCTGTAAAATATTTTTATATATTGCAGAAATGCTGTCTGAGTCCTCAAGACTGAGCAATATTTTTTCCAGCATAGAAGAAGGTGGGAGATGAGAAAAATCGGGCAGGTTCTGTTTGACAAAGTTTCTAATTTGAAGATAGTGGAAGAAATGTGTTGCTGGAAAATTAAATTTGGAATGTAATTGTTCATAGGATGCTGTCTATATAAAGATCTCTAAGCAATTTAATCCTGAATGTTTTCCAGATATTAAAAACTGCATATGTTTGCGAGGGTTGAAAAAGGTGGTTCTCGTGCAGAGGTGCCACAGATAAAAGATTCTCCATCTTAAAATGCTTTCTACATTTTGTTCCATATTCTGAGTGAGTGAAGCACAATTGGGTTGTTAGTATATTGGCGATAACTTGCATTTATTGGGGCACAAAGCAGGGAATATAAAGAAGTACTGCAGGATTTTACTTCTATTGCAGACCAAGCCTGTGTACATTCATCTACTGTATTTGTGTTCAGGTTTTTATAGCTTGTATGTTTGCTGCCCAGTAATAAAACTGAAAGTTGGGTAGAGCCATGCCACCTTCTGCCTTAGGTCTTTGTAGGGTCGCTCTTTGGATACGTGGATGTTTTAAGTTCCAAATAAATGAGGTTATGGTTGAATCTAATTGCTTAAAGAATGATTTATTGATGTATATTGGAATGTTTTGAAATAAAAAGAGAAGCTTAGGAAGGATATTCATCTTAACAACGTTAATTCTTCCAGCTAAAGTGAGGTGGAGGGTTGACCATCTATGCAAGTCTTGCTTAATCTTTTCTATACAGATGGTAGAGAAAAGTCAAGCAAAATGACACCTTTTATTGGCTTACTAAAAAGATTACAATATGCAAGCTTTCGAGGCAACTCAGGCCCCTTCTTCAGGCAAGATGTAATACAGAGACTGGAGTTCCCACATGGAACTGAAGACCCAGTTGCAAGAAACTGGCACACATGGACAGCGACATCTTCTACTTAACGAAATGCAAAAAGGAAAATTTTATCCCGAAAGGCATCATGATAAGGAATCCAACGATTCACACTTATAATACTTGGTTTGCAGAGCAACTTTGTTTTAGGACATCTGCAAGGATAAGAAACCACTTAATCTAAATTTTCTACAACATCAAGAAGAACACGCAAAGAGAGATCCAAGACCTCATCCTGCTCCTTGGAAATGACAGGCAGGAGATGGTAAAGGAGCTCCATCGCTATTACAAAAGACTCCAGAAACTCCTTATTGTCAACAAAAAGAAAAAGCTGAATACACTACAAGAGAAAGCTGGACACTTAATAGCAAAAAACAAAGAGCAACAGACCTGCATTGTTAATCTCTCCTCATACACACCAAATGAAGCAGAGATTTCAGTACTTACAAAGGGACTCTCATATTGTCCTACAAAGCCCATTTGCAACATCAGACTCTGCAGTGATATGGAAGAATTCTTCAGAAAACTCAGACTAAAAGAATTTTTCCGCAAGAAAGAAAACAGTAACACACAGGAACCAACAACAAGCAGTTACAACAACCCCACCAATAAATCCACATGGAAGCTGGCATAAACTCTACCCTGGATAATTATATAGACTGCTTCCGACAGAGAGTGAAAACAGGAATCTTAAACAGGCAACAAAATCGGATAGAAAACATTACTGGGGATGAGCGGAGAGCCATACATTCACTAAGGGAAAATACAGAAATCATTATCAAACCAGCAGACAAAGGGGGTGCTTTAGTCATCATGAACACATTAGATTATATACAGGAGACACATAGACAATTGTCCAATACTATGCATTATTACAAACTGCAAGAAGACCCAACAGATCTCTACAAAAAGGAACTAAAAAAAATAGTAAGTAGCTTTCCTCCTGACATCAGGGATCATCTAAACAATTTAATTCCTGAGAACCCCAAAATGGGTTACTTCTACATGCTTCCTAAAATCCACAAAGAAGGGAACCCAGGAAGACCTATAATCTCAGGAATTGGCTCCCTTACAGAAAATGTTTCAGGTTGGGTGGAGCACATCCTTAAACCCCTCACCCGTAATACAACCAGCTACATCCAGGACATCACTGACTTCTTAAAAAAACTATCTGCTTTAGGCCCCTTACCTGAGGGAACCTTACTGGCCACAATGGATGTTGAGGCACTTTACACAAGCATCCCCCATGATGATGGCATATTGTCATGTGAAATGTACCTCAAACAACATGATCTACCCACAAAGTCAGTAATAGAAATGATAAAATTCACTCTGACACATAATCTATTCTCATTTGGACAAGATTGCTACTTGCAACAAATGGGGACTGCAATGGGCTCTCGGTTTGCACCTCACTATGCAAACCTATTTATGGCAAAATTGGAGGAAGATTTCATGTCAATGTGCTTCGTAAAACCAATATTGTATCTCCGTTACATAGATGACATCTTCATAATCTGGACTGCCAGTGAGAAGGACCTCCTCCATTTTCATAATGAATATAATTGTTTTCACCCCAACATAAAGCTGAAGCTGAATTACTCAAAAACAGAAGTCAGCTTTCTTGACACCACCGTTCAACTGAAAGACAACACCCTTGTAACCCTTGTAAATACCTAGGGGTAAATATCACAAGTAAACATAAAGCTCTTTATCAACAAAATTTCACCGTCTGTATGGCTAGGGTGTTGTACCGTGTTAGCCATTATGAATGTAGAGAAAAGCCAAGCAAAATGACACCTTTTATTGACTAACTAAAAAGATTACAATATGCAAGCTTTCAAGGCAACTCAGGCCCCTTCTTCAGGCAAGATGAAATACAGAAACTGGAGTTCCCTGTGTTTATATACACACTCTAGGACAAGAAACAACATTGGTAAATATTTAAATGAGAGATTTTGAATGTAAAAAATTAATAGATTCATTCAGGCTAGGGTTAATTTAACAAGAGAGAAAAGAACAATGTATGGTCAAGATCTCTGGATAAGATAACTGTCCAACAAAGTCTTTTGAAGTTTGTAATGAGTTTTTTCAAAACAATGTGGGTCTGTAGTCAGGTTGTCTGTCATTCTGAGAGATGTAAACAAACCTCATATCTGGCCATAAAATTCTTGTCTTTATTCAATCCATGTTGTAAAGTATTAAATTTTAGCATGAGTTTAACTTCCCATTCTTTTCTCTCTTGTTGTGTTTTGAAGTTGCCCATAAGCACTGTGACTTTAAAGTCCCTCTCACAGTGTCCATGGCTGTTGAAGTGGCCGCCACAGGAACATCTGTGTTGCCATGTTTAATGTGGAACCTGTGTAAATTCATTCTCTGGCGGAGTGTTTGTCCAGTTTCTCCCACATAGAGTGCAGTGTCAGGACATTTCATGCAGAAAATTAGGTAGACTACATTAGATGATCTGCAGGAAAATGATCCCTTGATGTGATGTTCAAGTCGGCAGTGTGGTATAACTATACGGTCTGTATCATAGATGTGGGCACATGGTTTGCATCTTTTCTGTAGGCATGGAGATGTGCCATTTTCTGTTGGTTCACTTAGGGAGCTTCGGACAATTAGTTGCTGAAGGTTTGGTGGTTGTCTGTATGCCAGGAGGGGAGGTTCAGGAAATACATTTTTCAGTGTTTGGTCATTGTTTAGTATTGGCTGAAGTTCTTTTATCATTTTTCGAAGTGTTTCAAGATGTGGGTTGTAGGTGACAACAAGGGGATGCGGTTCTTGTTGTCTTTGTTTTTTATATTCCAGAAGGTTGTCTTTGGGTATGGCAGTAGCTCTTCTTATTTGAGTGTCATTTTCATGTTGAAAACAACAGTATGTATTGCCAAAATGGAAAAGTTTGATTGTCAAATACTCGAAATTTCCAATCATATGCAAACATTGCTTTTACTCCCTTAGATCAATGTTTGTTTGAAGAGCACTTCTTAGGAAGTTTAGCAGCAAAGATTCAAATCCTGCTGACACTCTGAGACCCGAGCAAGTCACTTGATCTGCCTGTGCTCCAACTGAAAAACTAAAAGAAATGTAACCCATTGTTTCATAAATGTTATTTGTCTCCTTCAATAAAGGCGTCAGCCAAATAAGTAAGGATAAATTATTTTATGGTGGAAACATACAATGAAATGATGTCTTATACACTCATTATGAGGCCATTTTAACAACTGAAAAACATGAGAAGAGTCACTGGTGCCTTAAAAAAGGAAACACATACCTATTGATAATTCAAATATAATTTTAAAAATGTTATAATTTTTTTATAGCAAACAATAATATTTTATGATTTTGAATAGCTGAATGTAGACCAAACTAGGCCTAGCCTCCCTCCATTGGACCATTTTCTTTCCCACTGTATGAGAAAGCTAAGCACTCACATCTTTGAGCAACAAAATGGAACCAAATGTCAACAAGCATTCATTATTCTTACTGTACCTGTGAACTGTGGCTGGCAAATTTCAACATTAAGTCCACAAAGCAGAATTAGATTACCTCTCCAAATTGCACCCAAGGGCCAGCTCTGAAGAAATCAGTATTGACTTCTGGCTAGAAACCCTCCAGCCAGTTTCATTGACCCCTTTCCACAATTATCTTGAAGACTTTAACAGCTACAGAGCTTTTATTATATTAACCTCTCAATGTGTGAGCTAAAAGCACACTTCCAACATTCCTCTTCTATTCATTCTTGATGTTCACGTGCTGCCGTTCAGATTGGTTTGTAAAATATGGATATACATTAAGATGTCCAACTGCCAAATTTTCATAATCAAAAGTGCATCAAAAAGGGACAGTAAACATGTAACACATGCAGTACCATAAATAAAGCAACATACAATCATATATAATAAAATGTGAAGATATGTCCTTCTGTCACATGATTACTCACAAACTACTGGGGTCTAGAATATTAATCTTGGTTTTAATCAAAAGTTTATGACTTCATACAATCTAGAAATTCCAAAAGATTTTAGGTAGTGGTAGTTTGGCCCTGTGTTTATTACAGCAAAATGAGTGTAAAACCAAGTGACACAGTGGAAAGGAAAAGAACAGCAGTGACAACTGCTAAGTGTCAAGCAAATAGCAAAGGCCATTTATGTGCCTAACAAGAAGAAAGAAAAAGAAAAGTGGCAGAATCTGCTGAACATCAAGCACAACACAGAAAGTGATAAAGTGACGCAGAATGAGAAAGAATAAGCAGACAAGACACTGAACTACACTGACATGTAAGAAGTAATCTGGAATAAATAGATAGATCTTTATTTGTTTCCTGACTCACTTCTGCTGAATGATTCATTGACTGAAAGTCCTCAGTGTTGGTGTGGCAGAGAGATGATGTGCAGCATTGTTCATAATGGCACTCAGTTTTGCTTTAATTCAGTCCTTTTCTATGACCTCCAAGGGGTCCAGAGTGCACCCTATAAATGAGCCTGCCCTTTTAATTAGCTTGCTGATTTGGTGGGCCTCTCTTGAAGTGATGTTACCAAACCAGCACACCACAGCATAGAAAATCTCACTGGCCATCACAGAGTTGTAGAAGATGTGAAGGATGTCACTTCCCACATTAAAGGAACGCAGTCTCCTAAGAAAAAAATACAGTACAGTGCAATTCAGCAGCAGGCAGATGCAATGGCTCATAGGCATGTTAAACAAAGTCCAGGATATAGAATGCAAGAACACCCCAGAGACAGAACTGTATGGCGAAAATCGAGAAGATTGTCAAATAGTCGTAACTTCCAGCCATATGAAAGTATTTGCATCAGTTTCTTTGAAGATCACTACTTAGCAAACTTACATTAGCAATCTGATCATCATCACACTGTATATTTCATGTTGAAAACAAAAGTATGTATTGCCAAAATAGAAAAGTTTGATTGTCAAATACTCAAAATTTCCAATCATATGCAAACATTGCTTTTACTCCCTTAGATCAATGTTTGTTTGAAGAGCACTTCTTAGGAAGTTTAGCAGCAAAGTTATCTGTGGTTGAGTGTTTATTATGGCAAAGTAAGAGCAAAACCTTGTGACACGGCAGAAAGGCAAAGAACAGCAGCAACATCTGCTGAATGTCAAGCAAATCACAGAGACCGTTTACATGGTGAAGATCACCATAATAGATAGAAAGAAAGCAAAAAGCAACAACATCTGGTGACTGTCAAGCCCATCATAGAAGGCAGTTAAGTGAATAAGAACAAGAAAGAACAAGCAGAGAAGACAACTAAACACATTGACATGCAAGAACTAATTGAGAAAATAGAGCAATTGGTAAGAAGACAAACACAATGGCTCATAAGCATACAAGACACAGAAATGCATGGTGACAATCAAGAACATAGTAAGTACAAAACATAAGAAATATCAACAGCTTCTGTTTCACTAGTAGGGAATAACAACATAACATAACATTCTCAAACCTGCTTAATTCAACAGAGAATAACAATATAACACACATGAATGTTTAGGATAAGGAGCAAACTTTGTATCATTGTGCAGTTATTTATTTTAGTATTGATGTTTTGAGTTCAGAAAACCCAAAGGCACTAGTTGTCTCTTTCAATACCATAATTCATTTGTCATCCTGAAGAAAATATGACCCATAGCTAAGCCAGGTGCTGGAGGTCCTAGAGGAAGGTTTTAGAAGCTGATCAATAGCAATTCATCCAACAAGCCTTGGTTAGCACACATGTCTTCACCCTGAAGCCATCAATAGAAATTTCACTGGCTACTGCTAGATGTCTGTTAACAATGGAGACCAAAAAAGTAGGAGGCCATTTCTTGTAATGTTATTCACAATGGGCCTCATTGATGGTGCCAAACAGGCTAGGCTTGGCAGGTAAGGGTCTCCCCATTAGATTAATCGCCAAAATTATATTATTATAATTTACCAAATAATGCTGAGCTTACTAATTTGTGTCTTTAGTGTTTTTTTTCTTCTTTATTATTGATATAACTCTAAATGCCCAGAATATGATCTGGTGAGTCGTGTACAAGTAAACACATTAATGTAAATACACAGCCTAACAGCACAATGGAGTGGTGGTTAGTGCTACTCTCTCATAGTTCTAGCATCCAGGTTCCCATTCCTGTTTTTCTCCTCAGGATCTCCATCTTCCCACATCCCAAAGAAATTCAATTTCTGCTGACTTGTACCTCTAAACTGTGACGCCATGTGATTGTCCTTTATGTGAATCAGTGACAATTTCCAGGCTAGCCAGGTGCACCAGGGGTGTTACAGCTGGACATCCTTTTGTTTTGCCCAGACGTAATGTCGGTGTGTAGCTGCACTCTGTGATTCTGAATCTTCCATTCAGGTCAGAATTTGTGCTTTCTCTTTCCATCATATGAAGCTTTGGTATCACTTTAGATTAGGTGTCCCTAATACGCTGTATTTACAATGTATTTGCCGGTATAATTACAGAGGAACTAGGCGTTATTACTTTGTATTTACTGTGTAACACAACGTAATGCTGTGGTTAAGCACTCAGTTGTAACTGTTATACCACAATTTTAATAAGCACTCAATTGTAATGGTTATTCCACAATTTATATACAGTACATACATACATGCTCACGAAAATTGTGGTATAACAGTTACAGTTGAGTGCTTAATTATAGCATTATGCTATAACACCTAATTCCTCTGTAATTATACTAGTAATTACATGGTAAGTACAGCGTATTGGGACACCTAATCTAAAGTGATACTGAAGCTTTCTCATCATCGTGAATGGAAGCCGAGGCTTTTTGGGAACATCATCCTATTACACTGTCCATTACCTTGGAATTTATCTGTGAATATTGTGTTGATTTGATCACTGTCATATCAGACCAGACTCTGTTCACTACTGACGCTGTGTTCATTTTCTCAGAGCTTTGTAAGTACTGGGGGTGGAGTAGGAGACACAATGATGGTTGGGTTCTTTCTCCGGATCATCAAATTCCCACCTTTAAAGGGAAGGCACACACACACTTATAAGCTTCAGGGCAATTTCCAAATCCTTCTCCCTGTGTGCCTTGGATCCCTGTAAGCTCTGTTGTATTCTTGTGCATCTGAGACTCATTCTTGCTTACACACTTGAAGAGAGCTTTCCTGACATTACTAACTAGATCCACGCATCTTGTATGTGCTTTCTACTTTGGCACCTACCATTAGGGTGTTTCTGTCATCTTCTGCCTACTGAGGCACTTGACAAGGTGTTCTTGAATGTCTAGTCTTTGAATGGCATGCTTTATCAGTTATTAGGGTCTCACACGTGTGCATAGGAGACAACGTTAGGGCTTGTCTAATGGTAATCACACTCTGAGCAAAGGGTTGGCATAGTCACTTAGTTCCTTCTCTCTTCATTCCTCTGCAGAGTGGATGATTGACAGGCAGACCACCAACGATGTCACTTCCGTCTTCCCGCCTCCTGAACCCGCCTTGTCTTCCTGAAAGCCATCTCCACTGCCATCTTGAACTCAGTCTCAAAGTGACTCACGTCTGAACAAGACATTCTCTTATTTTCATTACTTTCATCTTTTTCAATTTTATGGGAATCACCTATAGTAGGTGTCCCAGCTTCTAATGATCTTTGTTGTCTCTGTATTCCACTGGATAACATTAACCATGTGAGAATTCTCCTCCTTCAGTTACTGACTAATACAAATGCTTTCTTTCCCAAGAGGATCACTTATGGGGAATTCATCAATTTGAAGTATCTGGGAGGCTGCACTCTGGAGTGTAGGAGAACATGGGGGGATATGGCCTGGCTTTTAGAAGCAGACAAATATGAAAGAGTTACTGTACATCTTTTCATGCTCATTTTTGCAAATAAATTACCATTGATGGGCTATGCTTAAGAAAAGCTACCATTTCAAGTTAAGTGCCATGGAGGACAGACAGGCATGACCAGTTAAATGAGAAAAGAACTTCTTGTCCAGCCTGAAGAAAATAAGGGATGGACCAGCAGAAGCCGCAGTCCAGGAATGGTTTCATCCCCAATACAACATGTGGCAGTGGTCCTCTTGAGGAGTCGCAGTTTGGACACCTGCAGCGGTACATGGGAATTGGAGTCTGGAAATGCAGCCCTGTTAGGGTCCCTGGGTACCATTAGAGGGGGGAAGACTTTGTGATCTGGCCACACTATGGTACTGGAAACATTCCTGGGTTCAGCTTAAAAGGAGCTGATCGCCTCACCTCGAGGAGTTGGAGTCTCGCGGCAGCAGGCAACACTCAACTGGAGAAGCAGGAGGAAAGAATGAAGATTCATCCTCTTTAATAAAATCCCTGTGTGCGTCCATGTGTCCGTGTGTGGGTGTCTTCTGGTGAAGCATGGTGCGATGCTTCAAAGGCCGCCTGACACGTCACACAAGACAGAGAGGGCGAGACCTACAAAATATCGCGCAGCCGATCCAATCGGATTTCGGTAAATGAGGTAAGACCTAAAACATAATCCAATCGGGTACTGAGACGCGGATACCAGCTTCCCCAAAGAGGTGGGATTAGTGTTTGCTGTTGTGCAAGTGTTCACTCTGAGGATGTCAGATTTGTAATTAACAAACTTGGCCCGGTAAAGTGTAAAGTGTTTTCCTAAATATACGAATTTTCATGATATTACAATAGGATGACTTTTAAAAGTAGATTTATTTTCGAGCACATAAAATCCTTTGCTTGGGAGACGCAACACATACAATAATCAGCTGCACGCCAGCACAGATTAAAATACTTGCTGGGGAACTGCACAGTACTTGCTGGAGAGACATATTACTGCGAGAGAAAATTAAAGGCACACAATACAGTGACGCATATTATAGCCATTACTGTAACAGAAAATAGACGGTCCCTTGCCATTTAATATAGACTGTTCCTACTAATGTTTATGCACTACTATTCTAGCGCCCGTTATTGTAACTGGCTTAATGTCTAGTTTGTTTTATAATTGTTGATTGTGAACATTTTGTGAGCTATTTTGGTTTAATAAAATCTTGTAATTGAACCTGGGACTGTGTTGCGTGATATCGTATCTGAGGTTTGGGGCTCAGCTTCGCCCACCTGTGGTTACACAAGTTATTACAGAAAGAGGTTTGCCAGCAAGAAAGGATACTCTGTGGAGTGGATGTGCCCCACAAGCGAGATCTGCAAAGCAGTTTCTAATTGTTAGGATCCAGGAAATGTCACGGTTATGTCTTAAGCCTTGTAGTTTGTATTATTGTATTCTTAGGGAGTCAGGGCTGGGGGGGCTGTCAAAAAAGGCACTCATTGTGTGATTTGGGGCTATAAAAGAAGTTCATTATTGTTGTCATGGCTGATCTGCAAACTCATAACGCCCTAAAGATCTTTCTGATGATTTCTTTCACATGATAGGCAATTTGGATGGATGCTATAGAATTTGATTTTTTAATGAAGTATTTGTGTGGAGTTGGCATGTTCTCCCTGAGTCCGTGTGGGTTTCCTCCATCAGTCCAAAGATTGTCCCGATGTGTGTGATCACCTTGTGATGGGCTGTCCAGGGATTTTTCCTGCCTTGTGCCCTGTGCTTGCTGGGATGGGCTTCTGTTTCCTCTCAGCTCTGCTCAGGGTGAAGCGGGTTTGGAAGATAGATAAATGGATGAAGTATGTTTTCATATTACCATAATCATTTTCATTTCATTTATAGGCTGTTGAGCAAACATCTGGCTGTG
Organism: Erpetoichthys calabaricus; assembly: GCF_900747795.2. Lineage (NCBI taxonomy): Eukaryota > Metazoa > Chordata > Cladistia > Polypteriformes > Polypteridae > Erpetoichthys > Erpetoichthys calabaricus. Next base: position 48,954,578 of record NC_041400.2, read on the forward strand.
TCAGACATTGTTTTTAAAACTTGTTAACTGCCCATGGGTCTTCTTTAAGCAGACTTATCACGAAATGGTGAGGACCACTAACATGGTCTAACACATCCTGCACTGTCTAGAATCTAATAATAATTCCTTGTGAAATATTCTAATAAATGAATACCTAATTCTATTGCTGTGACACAGTCATTTCATTACAGAAAAAATGAATATATAAATGCATTACAGATTTTTAATAATCAAATTAACCCGGAGGCAAAGGCTCTAACTTTATTTACAAATGAGATTTGAAATTTACTTGCTAAACTATAGGGAAAGGGAAAACATTGCTTAACAGAGAATCCATCGCCTCAGTGGGAGCTGAGCAGATTACCAAGGGGCAGGCAAAGAGTGGTGCCAAAAACTTCCTGATATAATGGATGTGATCAGAGCAAAGAGATTTGAACTATGCTTTGAAAAAAAAATTATTTTTTTCCAATTTTCATATGTGCTACCGTGCATTTTTGTCTGGGAAATGTGCTAATGGCAAAAAAGATCAATAACAAATGTAACCCGTCCCCCCTTCCTCCCCACCACCCCTCCAAAAATGTTCTAGCATTAACATTTCTCACAGACAAAAATGTGGGAACTTCAAATCCCAATTGCTTAATTCCTCTATTTGTCAGTGCTGGGAGGCATTGCTGCCTACGGTGTCACACATGGGGATCACTTTCCTGATTCTGCTGAGGTGAGCAGTACCATGATGGCACCAACAGGGGCACTCACACTAACGCCTTCTCCCTTTCTATCCACAGCTCTGAGAAACCACCAGCAGAGGACAACTGACCTAACTGCGGCACCCAGAACTGGCTCCAATCTTCCAGGAAGACCTCAGAGGAAGTCTTATGCTTTTTAGACCTGAACCGAGCCTGAAGCAAACACCTACAAGATCCCCAAACCTTCATTAGAAGATCATTTTACTGTTAAGCCGGCCAACATGCCATGATTTATGTTATTGGTGCCACTGAACACAGTTTTGTTTACTATTTTAAGTCTATTAAATGGAGACACCTGGTTAGTGGCCATCATCTTGAAGCGGCTCGAGCGATTCCGCCCACCCAGTCACAACACCAAGGACTTGATTTCAGATTCCAGCCTGCCTGTTTACAAGCTGTGTGCCCTTTGCATGGTCTTCTTGTATTCATATACGTTTTCATAGGCTTCATCTCACACCCAGTGTACCTAGTGACTAAAAACTGGTCCAATTGGAATGAGTCTAATCGTGTACCTGATTATAATGGACTCCAATGCCATCCAAGGTTCTTTCCTACTTTGATGCAATCCAGACTGACTCTGGTCATCCATGACCCTACGTTGCAATAAGCTCAGTGATAGACTGGAACCACATCCAGGTTAGACGTCTATCTTAAATCTAGTGGACTCCGAATCACATCACAAAATTAAAAAAATGGATAGAGCGACTATGAAAATGCTCATTGACTGATGCTGGTCTGCCACTAAAGTTATACTGTAGTTGGATTGGGAAAACTTTATAAGCTTCATTACTTTCAATGGAATAATAGAATACATACTGCAAAAGATCTACCAATCATAAATAAATTTAAAAACGCATTATGTAATGTTTGCGAATGACTAAGTCATGACATTATGTGTTACTAATATCTAAATATATACATAAAATGCTAAGGGCGGTCCATCTGTCATGCAATTACTTGGAAACTAATGGGACTGAAACTGAGATCTTCATGTTAATCGAAAGCTTATGGCCTGATATGTTCCAGAAGTTCAAAAAATATGAGGTAGTAGCAACCTGGGTATGGTGACTTGTAGTTATGTGTTTCTCCCTGCAAAGTGATTGAAAAAAGTGACCTGGCAGAAAGAAAGCGAAGAGCAGAGACATCTGCTAAGCGCCAAGCAAATCACAGAAGCAATAATTAATTGTAATAAAGGAGTGGTCCCTGCAAGGCTAATCCATTGATAAATCCCTAGGACACAGTTCACACATGTTGAGAATTCATAATCAAGTGTAAGTATTGTTGATTGCTTATTGATCATCAAACATGACAAAGAAATCTGTAATAGAAAGAAGAAAAAAGAAGATCTGCAACATGTGCTGAGCATCAGGCACATCACAGAAGGTGCTTCAGAGAAAGTAGTTCAGCAGAAGGCAGACCCAAAGGCTCAAAGGCATGCAAGACAAATGCAGGATAGAGAAGAAAAGAAGGAGAACAAGAGAGAAATGCAAACCAACAAGCGAGCACTGTTTAGGAAAGTGTGATCACTGTCAAGCTGTATTTTTTTCATGGTGAAAACAAAAGAATGTCTTGCCAAAATGGAAAAGCTTATCTTGCTGAACATGAACCTTCTTTATTTTAGGACTTCGTGTGTCACTAGTTATTTAATAAAATATGTAAGTATTTGAATATACACAAACTAATATATTAAGCATTACATTTTTTAAAGACTTATTAAAGTTACTAGCTGTGCTGCCCATCTAAGACGAGTTGCAATCATAAGTAATCACCACAGACCTCAGTGTTAACGTTTGCAGTGCACCTTGCCATGCATATGTCTCTGTTATAAGCTATTTGGTATAAGATTTGTAAAAGCAGTGTTAATGTTTGTGATGCACCATGTATTGGAATGACAGAGATATAGCAACTGGATGGACACGCAGACATGTATCCTCTTATTAAGGTTTCCTTTAGTATTTTGTGGAGTATCTTAAGTTAACAGTTAACAACTGGTAAGAAATTTTTGTCACCATCTGTGATGTCCTGTAGTAGGGTTGATTCCATTCTTAAAGAATAAGTATTTTTTAATTTTTTCCTCAAGGTTGTGAAGTCCCTGGCTGGGTTTCAAATTCATGTTTTATGTCATCTTTGTTCATTTTTGATTCTTTTGTATGTTTTAATTTTATTTATGTCAATTTGCTATTGCTAGGTTTATGTTTCAATGCCCTGATGATGTTCAATATATGTTGAAGTCAGGCCACCTGCCAATCACCGCCAGGAACTGCCCTCTGCCTATAAATTCACAGGGTCTCCCACAGTTCCTGGAGGTCCATTGTGAATGCGCTCTGGAGTTGGTGACTTTGTGTGTCTTTCACTGTGATTTTTCAACCTTCTGCTCCGTGTTTTGGCCTTGCTATTGGAATCTGTTTGGGGACTTGTTAGCTTTGGATTGCCTTTGTGTTACAGGCAATTACATTTTGCTCTTTATGCTCCACAGAGACTCTGGGCAGTTTGTGGAAATAAACATTTTATTTTATAAAGATTCTCTACAGCTGTTTTGTATCTAGATTTTGATGGGATTTCCCACTCTGATGGCCATTTTGGAACCGCCTTTGGGACTTAAGTGCTTTGGGACTCCTAGTTCATGACAGCACATGAAATTGTGTCTTAAAGTGAAGCATTTTAATATTTTAAATATATAATGGAAGTAAAGGGTACTGGGGTCCAAACATGAAAACAAAAGCCTTAAAACTTACCAGAATCATCCACTTTGAGGAAACAAAGGTTTCGATATCTGTGTTTCTAAGGTATGCTTGTGACAACAAAGGTAAACTACTTGTAGTCATTTCTCTGGGAACTGGCCAGTAGGTCAGGAATATCTCAGCCAAGCTTCAGTTCCGTCATGCCTGCTGTACTGGAAGCCATTAACTGACATGCGAGGCTGTGCATCCAGTTTACAAATGTTGTGGGTGTACATACTGTGGCAGATGACCGAGGACCTTGCCCCAAAGGGACGCCTGGAGAAGGGAAGGACTGGGAGAGGGCAGTCCCCCTGGATTACATCGGGGCCACAGATTTGGAACTTGGAAGCTAAACCCGGTTGGGGTCCATGGCCACTGCCAGGGGGCACTTGGATGATCTCGGAGCCCTAGATGGCAGCACTTCTGCCACAACAGGAAGTTCATCAGGGTGCATCTGGAGCACATCTGAGTGCAACATTAAAGAGGCCGCCTCACTCCATTTGGAGAGCAGGAGTCGAGAGGCAGAGGACGGAGCTTGCAAGATGAGGAATGAGGGTGGCAGAGAAGAAGGAAAGGAAAGGAAAGGACTGCGTTGTTGTGGCTGTTTTGGTGCACTGTGTTATGAGTAGAAGAACAGAAATAAATGTGTGTGCTTTTGGACTTGGGTGTCCTGTGTCTGCCTGTGATCCAGGCTGAATCTTTCACAATACATATAACATTAATTCAGATTCCAGATTGAGATTCCTTTTATTGTCATTGCACTAAGTACAATGAAATTGCAGCAATCACATATAATGGACATAATTAAATTATAATACAATACATATTGCACTTATATTGTGTGCAGTAATAGAAATTGATCATTAATGTAACTGCCAAAGAATGTAACATGTACTCGTAGTGCAAGAGTGACTGTTGTCACATTGGTCATTGTCAGTCATTATAAGTGTTTAGTAATATTCTGTTCTTGTATGGCTCCGGGGTAGAAACTGTTCTTAAATCTGTTTGTCTGCGATTGGATGGACCTGAACGGCCTTCCAGTGGGCAGCAACTCAAACAGGTGATGTCCAGGGTGGGAAGGGTTTTTCATGATGTTGAGTGCTCTGTTGAGGCAGCGAGACTTGAAGAGTCCTCTCTTTCTGGGCAGAGTTTGTGATGCTCTGAAGGGCTCCCTGTCTGCCAATGAGATGCTGGCATACCATGTAGAAATGCATTACAACAGCACACTCTCAATGGAGTAGTGGTAAAAGGACACCAGCAGCTTCTCCTTCAGGATGTTTTTCTGAGGATCCTCAGGAAGGAGATTCACTGCTGTGCCTTCTTGACTGTCACTGGGGTGTTTGTGGACCAGGAGAGATCTTCTGCAACATGTATCCCCAAAAACCTAAAGTAAGAACTCTTTCCACACGTTCTCCATTGATGTTGTGTTATAAGTTCTCTTGTTTTGGTAGAGTTCTGGGTGAGGTTGTTCTCAGTGCACCATACAGTCAGTCTTTGGACCTCATCACTATAGGCTGTCTAGTCTCCTCCTGAATTGAGGAGAATTGAAATTACCTGAAATGACATGTTGTTACCAACATCGAAAGGCAATTGCACCAGTGTCCATTTTCCTAACTTAATCCGAGCATTCATATTGAAATAAGGGCACCTAGAGAGAATGAAGCTGCTTTTGTTAACCGTAAGCAGTTACAGTCCACTAACACAGAAGTCATCTGTGATGTCAAGATGAGACTGCCAATCGTCACAACTGCTCTGGCACAATACAATACAATACAATACAATACAATTTATTTTTGTATAGCCCAAAATCACACAAGAAGTGCCACAATGGGCTTTAACAGGCCCTGCCTCTTGACAGCCCCCCAGCCTTGACTCTCTAAGAAGACAAGAAAAAACTCCCAAAAAAAACCTTGTAGGGAAAAATGGGAGAAACCTTGGGAAAGGCAATTCAAAGAGAGACCCCTTTCCAGGTAGGTTGGGCGTGCAGTGGGTGTCAAAAGAAGGGGGTCAATACAGTACAATACAATACACAGAACAGAACAAATCTTCAATACAGTATAAAAATAAAAATTTTAGAAGTAAGGAGCAGAATTTAACAGTAGATGATATCACATAAGAAGATTTGGATATATTTAGAGTCCTGGAGACCTCATCCATCAAGCTGCCTCCCCCTTTGGCCATTCCATGGCTGAAACAGTGCTGGGCCAGCCAATCCGATGAAAGGACCCTCCTTCTCATGATTCCTGTGATCCTCCATCAGGTATGACTTTACCTTAGGCAGGCAAAACAACTTGACAGGTGGCATAAACAATGGTGCATAAAAATGCATCCCCAATTATACCTGAGCATGAATGAGTTTTTTTCCTCTCCCCGTTTTACACTCACTCTGCTGGTGACCATTGATCGTTTTTGTTGTCAGAAATCAAACCTTTTTTTTTTAAATTTTATTTCAGTCGGGGTGCAGCTGGACCTCACGGCATTCACAGCTGCAGTAACACGTTGCCATTCAGTGTATTTTGGCTCGTTGTTGACAGCCGTGCTTAGGCCACCAAATGAAGGTTCTTTGCATGCCTCTAATTTAGAGACAAGAACTTCAATCACACCGCTACTAGATACTGTATGTCATGTAGAAATCTGCTCTTCCAGCCAATGACGGTTTGCTTTATCTTGATTGCATATGTGTGACGTTGATTAGTGTTTGTGGTGTGAAAATTTGTATATAAGTTGATAAATACAGTATATTGTATATCTTTATTTGTAACTTAGACAAAGCAATGTAATATTAGTGTTATATCATTGGTTTGATATTTGACTAACCCTCTCCCCCCACCCCTTTTAGGACTGAGTTTTTGTAATTTTATGACGGGGTCGGGTGAAGTACCTAAAACCAGTTTGGCAAGTGTTTCTCTGCTGAATCAACTCCCACAGGAAAGCCAAACTACCTAGCTGGCAAGAATCAGCTCAACAAATGATTTTGGGGGCAGGTGTGAAAGGTATTGTGTGCTCCTATTGGCTGTTTGGGATTGGTTTGAATTAGAGGCCATTCTGTAGCATGACACCCTATTGGTGTAAGGATTTGGACAAAGAAGGCTTTATCCCTCCCTATCTCTCTCACCTTCATGATGAATGAGCATCTCATACACCATGAAATGAAATGAAGACCACACTGAGAAGCACAACTCGGCAGCCATATTGAGAGAGGCATGCGGCCTGTCCTGAGGAAAGCAATAAAATGATAACTAAAGTAACAATAAGTCTGTGTGCCACCTGAAACTACTCATCGACATTTTTCAGGTTGTATGGTTGCCGATATTCAAATGTACTTTGCTTATTGTTATTATTTTATGAATTTTATCGATAATACATTATTTAAGTTGTAACTTAAATCCTGGTTGTCTTTTACTCTATGTAACTGCCTGAGGTTATAGATGTTGCAAGGAAGATGGGGAGAAGTTATAAAGTACAATACCTTATAAACAGTGGTAAGTCTATGGGATTTGAAGCATTCTGACAAAGGCTACACGTTAAAGAATACAAAAGGGGAAAGCAGAGTAATATAGAACTGTACCAAGACAAAACAATTAGCAAGATTTATATGTGGTTGTTTCAGCATGTAACTGGGCAGGTTTTGAGGCACCTTTTGGAATGCTCATTTACAAGATGATTGTGACTTATAAAGGATAAATTGCATAGAAATGTGCGTATGCCTAATTTTATAAATCTGATTTTTTTTTTGGGCATACACATTTTCCTGATTTTTGGCATACATGTATTTAACCCTCAAAACTACACACAGTTTTATAAATGAGGCCCCGGCACTCCTGGACATTGCAACCAAACAAACAAACAAATTGCCACCATCTTCTGAGGCTGTCAACAATGAAAAAAAAGTAAGAAAGTTTAGATGGTTCACCAGAGTGCTTGAGTCAAGATTACTTGAAAAGGTGACACTGGAGTCATTTCTGTTTGAATGGTTTTTACTCGCAGACTGAGGTACTGAAAGTGGCTGCTGAATAAATGCCATGTCACATTTTGTGACTTTTCCAGCAATTTTCAGTCATGGCCTTTATTTATATAATCTTAGCAAGTTGGATGCAGTTAGTGGTGCGCTGACGTGACTTGCTGACACCTAATGTGACACACCAAGTGATTCAAGTTAAATCGGTTTGATTTTGTCTTTAGTGCTAAGGGCAGGCTATGTGTGCATAAGAGCTGACAACCATCCCACAGTCCAATGTATATAATACAGCAACGAGGAATAAGGAAAGCAGGTGTCTTAGATCTCACAAACAGAAGAGAAGCTCATCTGTCTGATGTCTCATATTTTATGTACCAAGACAGAATGGAGAAAATGAAAAAAGGGCAGAGAATACAGCTGTACTCGCCATAGCTGTTAACCCTTTGTACAACACAGGCTCCATCAGACAGTACACTATTGGCAGTCACAAAAAGTGCAGCAGCGCTGGAAGGTTGGCACGTGATTGTTAAATGTGATTTTCAGTCATGTATTTCACATGACCCAGCAATGAGATCAGCAACAGCAGTCGGCAAAACTGACATACCCTACGACTAAAAGTGGTCAGTCTCTTGTTCAAGAAGTCTTGTCTTGAACTGACTGTGATAACCTTATTTAATCAAACTACAATATAATCCAATATCCATTAATAGTACATGCAAAATATATTACATGTGCAAAATATATTACATTTAAAGAATCAATGAAGACACTAAGTTGTGTGTATGTGTGCTTTCTTATTTATTTAGCTTTTGTGGACAAATGTCTATCTATCTATCTATCTATCTATCTATCTATCTATCTATCTATCTATCTATCTATCTATCTATCTATCTATCTATCTATCTATCTATCTATCTATCTATCTATCTATCTATCTATCTATCTATCTATCTATCTATCTATGTTGCTGTTTCAGATGTTGATATTTTGGATGTCTTAAAAATCTTTTACGAAACTGAAGTGTGGGGATTGGTAATAAGTTACATGAAACCCAGTGTGAAACTGTTTTTTTTTCTGAAGTCAAATAGAAGCGCATGCTGGTCTAAGTGGTCAATGTTGAAAAATTACGAATTCTGTAATATACTTACATAATATGAATATGAAAGACTGTCATATAAAATGAACAAAAATATAACACTTCAAAGCAAGAAAAGAGTGGCGACAAGTTACACTTAAGAACTGGAGCTACTCCTGTGCATTTATTAGTCAGCTAGTGCAATCTAAATTGACCTTTGTTAAAGTTTTACTACAACCAATCAAAGCTTTTAAAAAGCACTAAAGAACATCACACAGTGAGTCCATTAGTCTCTTACAACTGTGCGACCTTAACAAAGGCTTTGCTTCTGGTATGTAGTAATAAATGACTAACAGATGCACTGTAGCCAGCCTTCTGTGCTGAAGGGACGCAAGCCCACCAGATGTTGTGAAAGTTAAGTATAAGCTTCCCTTAGTAATTTAACTTATTTTAAAAATATTTATGACCACCCTGAAATTTTACCTCCATTAAACATTTTTTAGTGTTAATAAGAATTACTTATGAATACTTTGAAATTACTTCCATTTTTTTTTTCCCTGGTGCCTCTTGACTCACCACTCCAAGAAAACTCACTGTGTGGTACGCCGTTAATCTCATCTTGATGTTCAGTTATGCAAGACATTAGGTTTTTTGAGGATTTTCCCCATTTTTGGCCCTCTACACATAAAACACTCTCGTTTTTAGGAAATTTGTAGTCAATATTTTGTATGGGAAATGACACCCTTATTATAAAAAGTAAGCCATTAAACGGTCAGACGGACTTGAACATTTGTCATGTTAGCTGAGCCATGTCAACTTAGCCCAGGGCTTCACCACCTTAGTGGATACGAGGAGTCGAAGTTACTCCTTTTCACAAAACTTTGAAGAAATGGGGATTAATAATACAGGCATGTGGAGTGTCATTTTATGCTACTTTGAGGTTGGTGATCACAAAAATGGCAATTTTTTTGATATCTGATTATTTGCCGGTGGTCCTAGCTCTCTAATGCTCTAGTGCTTTTAACACAATCAGACCATCACTGCTGGGGAATAAGCTCACGGAAATGCAGGTGGACGCCCCATTGGTAGCCTGGATTATGGACTATCTAACCAATCCACCACAGCATGTCCGGCTGAAGAGCTGCTGCTCTGATAGAATCCTGAGCAGCACAGGGGCACCGCAGGGAACTGTCCTATCACCCTTCCTCTTCACCCTCTACACGTCTGACTTCAGGTACAGGTCTCAGTCATGTCACCTGCAGAAATTCTCTGATGACTCTGCCATTGTGGCCTGTATCAGGGATGGACAGGAGGATGAATACAGGGGTGTGGTGGACAGCTTTGTGGAGTGGTGTGAGCTAAATCATTTACAGATAAACATCACAAAGACAAAGGAACTGGTTGTGGACTTTAGGAAGCAGGCTCCTTTTCCCACCCCTGTCACCATCAGAGGAACGGATGTTGAGGTGGTTGAGGACTACAGGTACCTGGGGGTACACATTGGCAGTAAACTGGACTGGTCTAAGAACACCAACACAGTTTTCAAGAAAGGGCAGAGCCGGCTTTACCTACTGAGGAGGCTCAGGTCTTTCAATGTCTGTAGGAAAATGCTGACTATGTTCTATCACTCTGTGGTAGAGAGCGTGGTGTTTTTTGCAGCTGTGTGCTGGGGCAGTGGGGTGAAGACAGCTGATGCCAACAGGCTGAACAAGCTGATTAAAAAGGCTGGTTCTGTCCTAGGTGTCAGACTGGAGAACCTGGTGGAGGTGTCTGAGAGGAGAATGCTGAAAAAGCTTCTTGGTATCATGGACAACCCCTCTCACCCCATGCACGCCTCCTTGATGGGTCATCAGAGCACACACAGCAAAAGATTCATTGCCTCCAAATGCAGAACCGAACGCCACAGGAAATCCTTTCTACCTGTGGCAATAAGACTGTATAACTCTTCCTCATTCTGTAGGTGATCTTTTTCAGAATTTTTGTCATTAGGTCTCATTCGGTTTTTTTATTTACTCATCTGTATGTTACTGAATGTTTGTTTCATCCCATCATCACATGCTGCTATCTCATTTATTCATGGCACAAACACTAAGTCACTTTTCATAACCACTTGCACTAATAATCTGTTGTTTTGTTTTATTATATCTGTTATAGTTTTAGTTATAGTTGTTTGTTGCTTTGCACAAATTAGTTATATAGTTATAATACAAACTATTAGTTATAGTTATAGTTATTTGTTACTTTGTTTAGAGTTATTTTGTTATTCTGTTTGCACTATTACTACTGATCTTTTTAACTCTTTACTACCTTATCTTTATTCCTCTTGTTGCACTGAGCATGTATATGACAAAAGAATTTCCCTCGGGATAAATAAAGTTCTTCTCTATCTATCTATCTATCTATCTATCTATCTATCTATCTATCTATCTATCTATCTATCTATCTATCTATCTATCTATCTATCTATCTATCTATCTATCTATCTATCTATCTATCTATCTATCTATCTATCTATCTAAGTGACACTCATTAAAGTTAAAAATGACCTCTATCAGAGGGTGAAAAATTACAAATTTCTATTACAACTGAGAATATTTAAACATCCATCCATCCATTTTCCAACCCGCTGAATCCAAACACAGGGTCACGGGGGTCTGCTGGAGCCAATCCCAGCCAACACAGGGCACAAGGCAGGAAACAATCCCGGGCAGGGTGCCAACCCACCGCAGGACACACACAAACACACCCATACACCAAGCACACACTAGGGCCAATTTAGAATCGCCAGTCCACCTAACCTGCATGTCTTTGGACTGTGGGAGGAAACCGGAGCGCCCGGAGGAAACCCACGCAGACACGGGGAGAACATGCAAACTCCACGCAGGGAGGACCTGGGAAGCGAACCCAGGTCCCCAGATCACCCAACTGCGAGGCAGCAGCGCTACCCACTGCGCCACTGTGCTGCCATATTTAAACATTTAAATATTTAAATGGAAGCATATAATATTTCAAATATTTGACACTGCTATTCTTGCTTGTTATGTACTTCTACCTCATGAAGTAAATCGTTACATTTCTTATGAGCACCCTAAATAAACTACAGTTATTAATAAACAGATCAATATCAGGATTGCATGAAGCACATCATCTTACGTTACAACATATGAAAGATTTAGAAGAGAACAGGCCATTCAGCCCAGCAAAGGCCACCAGTCCTCTCACCTTAACTCCTCCAACGCTGAACAGCGTAGCATGCAGCTGGGGACATTGCCCGGCCGTGACACCTCCATGCTGGGAGGACCGAGGGAGCAAGCATGGACAGAGTGTTACCTCCCCTGGGACGTTAGATGGCAATCCCCCTGGGTTGCAGTGGTTTCTCGGACTCCTGCAGGGCTTCATGGGAGTTGGATTTTGGTGCAGCCCGGTTGGGATCCACAGGCGCCATGAGGGGGTGCTGCAGCAGGAGCTGCTGAGCCTTTATGGGCATTTCTTCTACCACACCCAGAAGTGCTGCCGGAAACTAAGTCATCAAAGACCTGGAGCACCTCTGGGTGGAGTATAAAAGGAGCCAGCAGCCACTACTCAGGGAGCCAGAGTCAGGAGGAGGAAGACGAAGCTTGACCAGAGGAGTGGAGGAGAGTATTAAAGAAAGAGAAGCGGAGGAGAAAGAATCGTATTTGTGCTGTGGCTTGGACTGTGTTGTGCCTGTGGGAAATGGGGAAGGCATTTCCCATAAGGAAAAAGAAAAAATTAAAACGTGTGTACCTTGACTTGTGTCCCACGCTTGTCTGTGTCGGGTTAAGCTGGCAGAGCCAGCCTGGGTGGTCCACAACAGAATGGAGCGGGGGCGACATCTTGAACTTGACCCACTGCTGAGGAGGACCAGATGATGATGCTAAATTTAAGGGAGTCTTATGTGTGGTCCTTCCACTTTGTGCTAAAGAAGGCAGCAGTATGAGGCTCCTGTTTCAGGGAAGTGCAGAGTCCTGGTGCATAAATATCAGGTATGTAGAAAATTGTGTGTTTGATTGTCAGCCTTGTGATCTCCAGCTAATACCTGGCCACATGGCGGTTAGCGCTGCTGCAGAAAGCCTTGGAGTGTTGGGTTCAAGTCATTTAGTACAGTATGTGTAAAGATTATATCTATTTCATATTATTATTGCGTGTCCATTTTCATGTGAAAGCCTTTTGAATCTAACCTTGAGGTGTTGCTGTTTCATCATACTGTAAGTTATGAGCTTGAAAGTGGATTGCACTTTAGGCTCTTGACGCTTTTTTGTGTGGAGGAGTCTCTGCAGAATGTCAGCTCATTCTTGATAAACACCTTCTGTTATCACTTCAAACTCAGAAAGGAATCTGACCAAATGTTGGGATCCCTTCAGTTTAGTCTGTCATTGTATTGTTCACTGTGGAATGCAGGTTGCAGGATTCATCTTTCTTTCGGCCTTCATGTAAACTCTTATAGCTAATATACTGTGTTTTAATGGGCAGCAGGGTGGTTGTGAGGCTCACGATTTCCTTAACATTTACATTTTTATGGCTGTATTTTGTCAGATGATGACCATGTCAAAGGACATCACGAAGATCTGATGACAAACAATACAGACCAGGCACTGATTGTTTGATTTTGTTGTGATGTGAACCATGCGTGGACTTGTACATCTCACTACTAATTAGAGGGCTAGATATCATCAATTACATACGTTATTGTTAATGTTAGCGAAATCTGCACACATAAACAAAACTTCTATTATAGTCCAACCAGACTCGTCATGCCAAAAATGCTATTAGCATTGGTGGTGGTTAGGCAGTGGCAGAAATGTTAAGACTTGGTTATCAAAAAGCATGCAGCGTGTCAGTAACAAGTAAGACGTGTAAAATCTGTGTGTCACAGAGAGAATGACGAGAAATTATGATTCTGGGATACTGGCCTTAGAGGCAGAGTTTCAAAGAAAAAGCCATACGTGAAACTGGCAAATAAAAAGAGCAAAAGAACACAGATGTTGGACAGCAGATGACTGGAAAAGTGCGTTATGGTCAGCATCCTGGAGTCGGCTTTTCTCTGTTGCGGATGATACAGCTATTTGGTGGGTATTTAGTAAGGAAGTCAACTGAGGACCTGCAAGCTGTTTGTTTCACACACTGCACACTTTAATGTCCTTATCCTCTTATGTAGTTGTACATCTTGGCCTTCCCCTTGTTTTTCTATTTTGGTTAAATCCAGTTCACCCTCTTCTTGAACAGACAGCTTCGTATGAAATCTTCACTTTCTTGGTAATCTGTGACATGGATCAATCCTCATCTGCAAAAAAAAAAAAAACAAACAAAAAGAAAACAATACACTGACATGTTTCTTGAGAAAGCTGTTTCATTTTGGCCACTTTCGAACCCAGAGCTGAACTTTAGGAATGCCAGTACCTTGCAACCCAAGTAAACAAAACAGCAGGTTTCAGGGGTGCTAATGCAATTAGAAAGGTTCCACTAATAACCAATTTGCACATAAACAGTAAAAGACCTTTTCCAGCCGGAGTTTGTCAACAGCAGAAAAGCACAAAATGTCAACATACAAATGTGTTTGGGGTGTTTTTACTGTATATTCAAGCGTCTCGTATTCCCCATCGTAATGACACAATGCATATTAAAAGTCTCACATACCATCTTCTGTGCTGTCTTTTTTTGCGCCTTCACAACAGCATCAGAATGTATGGTAGCATATTTGAACTACAGAGAAAAAAACGTTAGGGACACAGTTAGGGATGGGAATTGATAAGATTTTCACGATTCCGATTCCATTTTCGATTCTGTTTAACAATTCGATTCTTTATCGATTCTCCTATCGATTCTTATTTTTAAAAATGGAGAACACACAGGTCGATTAACTTAGAACTTTGTTTTATATCTTATCTTTGAACAAGATAGAAATTTAGGAGTAGCATGACCTTACAAACCCAACAGTGAGATCTTAAGAGATCCACAGCCTACGGCTCCTCGATGGGGTGCCACGGGGTCCCCAGAAAAAAATGTGTAAATGTAAAATAATAATAAAATAAATATTCTTCTGTAGCAATAACAAAGTATAATATAAATTATTCTGTGGCAATTACACAAGAATGTCCAGTAACATTTACACTCTCCTTTTTAAAAGTATATATGAGCTGAGCACTCAAAAATAAAACTACATCAGCCAGCAACAAATACAATCAACTCAAGTCCAATGGAACTGTGCACAGTGCAATTCTGCAACCATCAACTATTTTGACAGCTACATCCATTTTGGCCGCATTATCAACAGTGGCTGCCACAACCTTGTCTTTGATACCATACTCCTCCAAGATCTCATCAGTCTCCTCTGCTATAGCTGTCCCTGTCTGTTCCTGGTACACTGGTTTGGTTTTGATGACTTTTTCTTGAGCCTGGCCATTCCTGACATAATGCAGCGTTACTGTGAGGTAATGATCTTGACTAAAACTTGCCCATCCATCTGCAGTGACGGCTGCCTTCAACACGTTTCAGCTCAGAAATGGAAACGGATGAAACATCTGGTAAGAGGAGAACACGCAAATTTGACATTCCCTGACTTAGCCTACAATTAAACACATTCACTTACCGAAAATCGGGGGCATCTACTGTGGCAAATGGGTGCAAGCCTTTTACCACAAACTTAGTCACTGCTCAGTGACATTCGTCTATCCTGGCCTGTGTCATTTTACTTTTCCCCGCCTCTGTGAAAGGAGAAGCTACCGGTAGACTGCAGCGAGAACTGCCAGCATCTGAGACAGCCAGACTCTGTCTGTCTCTCTCGTCATGGTCATCTAAATGCAATGCACAGTAATAGCAGGTTTTGCAATAAGGCAAATCGCGCTAACATAATATGCAATGTTAGTTGATTAGTTACCTGCCGTATTAACTGGAGAGGACCTGCAAACGTTACCGCGGCTGCTGGGTTGAGATTCACTAGTCCGGAGCGGATCAAAAACACAACATTCATTTAAGGTTATCGCGTGTTTTGTGTGCAAATGCTTTTGCATATTCGTAGTGTTTCCTCCCTTTGATGAAATATCTACTTTGCAAGTATTGCAAGTTGCCCTGTTGTCATCCTTTCTCGTAAAGTATAACCAAACTTTTGAGCATTTGTGCCGCTTAGGCGCCATGTTTCCTGCTGGGTAAATGACGCTACGCAACGCGGTGACATCATTCGAGGCGACTGGAATCGATAGGGGAATCGTTTGCAAAAATGGCAAACAATTCCAAGGACTTGAAACAGTGGGAACCGGTTCTCAACAAGAACCGGTTTTCGATTCCCATCCCTAGACACAGTAAAAAGGAGTATTTTGTGATTGAAGTGGAAATTTCCACTTTAATCTTGTACTTTATCATTAAAGTAGACCATCATAAACGTGATCTTAAAACCGACCCCGTTGTTAATTGCCACGTGCTTCTGGGGCTTCCTCCTGCACTGACAGCAGCGACAAGCAGCAATTGCCGCACAGAATACATTACATTTTTGATATTCCAGCTCTCTGCACATTTACAATCCTTAGATTTATACTTGATATCACTTTCATGATAAAATGCATTAAATCATGTATATTACATTTTACAGATAAATCATTAACTTCACTTAAATAGTGAATACTGTTAATAATTACACATGTGAAGCAGCACAGTGGCAGAATAGTAGCACTGCTGTCTCACAGTAGGGAGTCATGTCCCTGGCGTTCCCTGGCTGGAGTTTGCATGTTTTCCTGATGGGTTTCTACAGTGTGCTCCGGTTTCCTTGGTGATGCTAAAATGACACTAGTGTATGTGTGTGCTTGTATTCACCGTGCGATGAGCTGATGCCCCATTCAGGGATTGTTTCTGCCTCACTCCCAATGCTAGCTGGAACGGACGCATCCCTGGATTGATGGATGTAATCATTAAATATCCATCCTTTTCAGAGATATTGTGGCAAGGTGTCCTGGGAATTTAATAGATAGATAGATAAATACTTTATTAATCCCAAGGGGAAATTCACAATTTCACAATGGATGTTTCGGGCAATTCACAACACAGCAAAGCCGAACCTGTTCTCACCGTGATGATTTTTCACACTGCCACCTGGTGGAATCTTCCAGATTTACGTAAAGTATGCGCACAGGTATAAACAGTACAACACTTGCAACAGGATGCCTAAGTGTGTGTTTGTTTCCCATTGAAATACTGTTTAAGAGGGAGTTTCTGTAGGGCAGCTGTGTTTCTTTGCCAAAGTTTTAATGTTAAGAGCGGCGACACCAGTCACAATATACAGACCTATATTGCTTGCATTAATTTTTTAAGATCAATGTCTGGACACATTAGGTAACTTGTGAGAATCACTATGAAATTTTTAGTTAATGTATATAATATAAATTATTTCCCAAGTATATACTTAAATGATGTTGTAGCAATAAATTACTAAAGCTTAAAGGACTGAAGGTAACTCAAGGGTTAATTAAATGTAGCATAAAGCTTAGGTATGTGAGGTCTGCCTCACCTTACAGAAACCAGCAGCTTGATTTTCCAAGGTTAGAATGAGGTAAATGAGTAATGAACACCCCTCTAGAAAGCGAGGATGAACTAATGGGAAAGCCCAAAGACCCCTCCTATGAAGCAGTGCTAAGATCAATAGTACATTCCTCAAATCATCCCTATTGGTGAAGCAACATTCAAGTAAATGGGAGAGTCGAGTCAGAAATCACTAGTGGCACCAGATGATTGGATGAAATGATAAAGCTATGCATATTAAGAGTCAGATGACATGATGTATTAAATGAGGTAATGGTAGTAAAAAAGCATAAAAACAAGCGAATTATATTAATGACTACTCACTCCATGAACTGAGACATTTGTGCATATATGTGTGCAAATAAAGAAATGTTCTGCACTCTTGTCTGGTCACCATGAATGATTTCTTTGAAAACAGAGGAAAGATTTTTCCACAACATCACATAGCATGTTAATGCTGGTTACTGAATGAGCAATAGTGTGCAGTACCGTCCATTTTTTGAGCCACTCAGCTCATCTCACGTCAACCATCCTAGACATGGTAGCTACGTCTAATGCTTATTAGAGCTCAGGTTTTTCAGTTAGAAAATAGGTATTAATTATATGTAAGGGAGTCTGTTATAAAATTAAATAATTAAAACTCATTGGTAATTAGGTATCTCTGGTAACATGTGCCCATAATAATCAATAGGAAAACAGTCCTACCAGGCTCAAAAACCAGAGTGACGCAAATTTAGTCCTACTCTTAGGAGTAAGTGTAAGTGTAATTGCATTTTATTAGTTTTGCTAATTTAGCAAACTACTCCAAACCTAACCAAGATTTAGGAGATCTTGTGTGCTGTGCTGACTCGCTAGCAGCTTCCAGAACAGGGCATTCAGGCTGAGACTGGCACGCACATTCCGGGAAAGGTTGAAGGTTTTAGAAATGCTGGACAACAATGAACTCATAAAATGATCTCAATCTGACAGAGAAGGAATGCTATTTGTAACAAATCTTGTACATTCCGTAATTGGTCTGTCTTCACATAGACGCCATGTGCTGTAAGCAAAATTGGATGTTTTGATAATGTCGCACATTTTGGGCACAGGGAAAAATGCAGCTTTGCAATAACAAGGATTTGGGTATGTCACAACCATTTCTCTAATTTGACAGTGAACGTTGCGTGCCCTTACAAAGCACAGGGTAGTACGCTGATTTGTTTTTTTCTCTAAGACTTCAGGTGAGGTAATGTTAATGCAAACTGCATTCATGCAAATCGGTACGTCTATAAAGATGATTGCCCCAAAGGTGAATGAGCATGCCTATGTGAATATCACAGTATTGACACACAAGCGGCAGTGCATGCAAACTGTTTTGTAGTAAACATCATATTACACTGAAGATAAGCGGGGCAAACGGAACAGAGAAATGTCACACAGGTATGCTGAGCTCAGTATTCCACAAAATCCTGGAACATGCGCATTACACTTTACAAGCTCAGGAAGGTTCAAGAAGGCAGGAGGCGACTCCTGAGGTCTTAGATAAATAGAGCATCACAGAAGATAAGGAGGGATCATGGAGACAGACATGGCACACAACTCTGGAAGACAATCAAGAACACAAGAAGAGTGAACGCCACTTTAGGAAGAGCATGGCTAGTTTCAGCAACTGTGACTTTACGAGGTGTTTCTTGTGGCCATAACAGTGGGATGATGATTCCTTTAGAAGTACAGCTCAGCTGTGGATCAGTCATTATTAAATTAACAAACCTGTTATCAGGCTTTACTCTCATTCGGTGTGTGAGTGTGTGTGTCTCAGTCTTTCCATTTTGGTGCTCATTACAGTATTCTTCATGATGTTGTTGAGAAGTGCCGTGCAGCTTAGCGCAATATCCTACCTTATTATGTTTGCCTTCTTCTTCTCCTACTGTTTGTTTGTTATTGGCATTATCTTTGTGATGAAGCCTTAGCATTTGTATCAGAAAACTACAAAACATTATCATGAGTGCCATTTTACAGCAAGGAGTACCATAAAATCATGACATCATTTATTCTCAAATATGGCCTCCTACTTCTGGCTGGGACTTCGAGTAGGATGCTTTGTAGCTACGTCTCATGGCCTACTCAGAGGTAGAACCAATTCCCATTCTAGTCAGACTTTTATTGCAATTCTGAGGAGTAATTCTGAGACGCTTGAGAAATATGGGCACTGATATGGATGAATTTATCATCAAACCCAACGTGAAATGTCATTGAGATTGAAGAATACCTTTTTATCATCACCTTTGATCTCCTGGTGTATTATTATCTCTCTATGGGTCAAATGGTACTTCTACCATCTTTTCAAGCTCCACTTATAAACTATACATTTTTCCTCATGCCTTGTAGCCTCTTCAAAACTACACCCAATCTCTGCACCTATTTATATGTATTATTTCTGGATTTTTGTTGGCTTCATTTACTCAATAGATGTTTCGTTTTTAAGGAGAGATACTGTACTTTAAAGAAACAGCTCACTTGATATTATTGTTATTAAGGACATTACTGTCTGCCTTTAGAAATAAAATTGGATTTTTTTAAACAAAACATACTGTGGACCACCAGGGCACTCAAGCCTCCCCAACCCTGACACAGACAGGCAGAGACACGAATTCCAGCACAGCACACACTTTATTTCTATGGGGAAACACTTTTGTCTCATCTCAACAACAGCAACACAGTGCAAAGACAGTGCCAAAGCACAGTTCTCTTCTTCTTCTTCCTCTTCTTACTCTCTCTCTCTCCACTCCTCCAGGCTCGCTTTGTCCACCTCCTCACGACTTGGGTTTCTGGAGTAGATAGATAGATAGATAGATAGATAGATAGATAGATAGATAGATAGATAGATAGATAGATAGATAGATAGATAGATAGATAGATAGATAGATAGATAGATAGATAGATAGATAGATAGATACTTTATTAATCCCAATGGGAAATTCACAATTTTGGTGGTGGCTGGCCCCTTTTACAGGGCACCCAGAAGTGCTCCAGGTGCTCAATGACCTTCTCCCAGCAGCACTTCCAGATTGGCATTGGTGTGGCACCAAAGGGATCAGCAATCATCCAGGTGCCCTCTGGCGGTGGCCACAAGCCCCAGCAGCATTGAGCTTCCATGCTCCAAACCCATGACTCCACTGCAAGCCAGGGGACTGCCCTCTCACATTCTGGGGGAGGTAATGCACAAAATATGCTCTCTCCCCAGGTCCTTCCATTATAGGGGTGTCTCGGCTTGCCCATCCGTCCGCCACAATATGAATGAGTGATAATCAAAGCAAGCACATTAAAGTACCAGTTAGAAAACAAACACTATCTGCCCAGCTGGGCCTACCCAAATAAATTCTGACACCAAGTTGTAATATAGAGTGGTTGCCTACTTGCCCACACACTCACACAATACCTCCACACCACACTAATGTTTCCCACTCTTGTCCAGGTTGTTCTCCTAAGCTTTTACCACTCTGGCCACACTACTTTCCCTTCCATTCAAGCCTTTCTCCCAACTTCCTGACTCTAAAGTCAAACGCCTACTGGCATACATTGGTCTTTACATCCAGATCATGTAGTGACTTCCAGGGTCAGAGACCCTCTGTGAAAGTCCTTAGTTCACATACCCAGTACTCCTTCTGGTGGACCTCTGAGATCCCTGCATTCCTGAGCCCCAATTCAGTCAAAATTCCATTGTGGCTTTAGTGCAGCCTACGTTGCATCAAATGTAACCGGACCTTTGGCTGACATTTAATTGAGATCCATTACTCATGACCTCTCTTAAACTTCACAAGAAATAGTTCCTTTAAAAAATATATGCCACCATGCCACACTAGAACTTAGAGAAGACCAGCAGTTGCCTGGATAAGTGCCTTTTTTAAATGTGTTCCTTGTCATGTCTTTACCTTGTGCTACATCTGCCCGTTGGCATCCACTTACAAGGCATCCAGTCACAGTATTTGTTTCATGAAACTTACAAAATATTTTGGTGATTGTGCTTATTTAGAATCATAGTGTTGCAGCTGACAGACTGTGTCCTTACACTGGGGCAGGACCACCTGGAATGACAGTAACAGGAAGGGTGCTTCTCCATTGTGGTCAGACAACACTGCCATGCATTTAAATATTTGATTCACACACTGAGGGACATCGGCTGAATTTTAAGGGGTGGCAGTGGATGGAAGAAGGAACCTTGAGGAGCAATTAGGTCGACTAGAAGTGTGTGAAGTGTTGTGAGGAGGGCCTCACCCAGTATTAATGAGAAGGTGAAAGGATGGGGAGCATTGCATCTTCTAATGGCTAGTATGTGTTGTTTTGGGGGTTCAAACAACGGAGAAGTTTATTAGGTGTGCCTTTTCCTAATATATGCTTGTTTTCAGTAACTAATAAGCATACCATCATGACAGGGCTGAATGAACTGTTAAACTAATACGCCCGGCAAAAATGATATTTGTTTAATATTTGTCACACACATATGACTGGGAGACAAGCTCACGGCTCATCTGATGGTAATCTGATGGTCGAGGGCTGGCACTCTCACCTAATACCTCTCCTTTCCTTTTGCCTTCAGAACAGAATATCAATGGTGTGAGGAGCAGCAGCATCACTTCCGGTTCCAGTGACTTAAATCTGCATATTTCTGCAAGGAGCCATCTTATAAGACCACCATCACAGCGGATAAGTCACTAGACTCGCATCTGGAAAAATTATCACAGCAACATCAATCACTGATTTCTTTTGCAAAAGCCTAAGAGATGAAACATTTGATTGTACAAAGTTCACCTGCAGTGCCACAAATCTTCATCTTGCTGCTCTCTTTTCATTTACATATGTTACTTACACCGTATAGTTTGTGGTCATTGCCAGGAAAACATTTTAATCTCATGCTTTTGTAGCTGACTGCAATCTGTCTTTCTCTGTGTTGTATAAATGACAGTCAAGTCAGAGGCACGTAGGGTCGAAACAGAAGTTTTTATCTACATTTCCAATAACAAAAATGGAAAAAAAAGAACAGGCTGTCACATAAGTGGCTTCTCCCCTATGCCCCCAACAACATCCACCGTGCTTCTCCATTCTTTAATGACACAATAAACACATTGCATATAAAAACTATTCACAAAAAATTACTCAGATTTTCCAGAGAGAACTGTTTACAATATCCATCCATCCATCCATCCAGGATCTAACCCGCTATATCCTAACTACAGGGTCACGGGGGGTCTGCTGGAGCCAATCCCAGCCAACGCAGGGTGCAAAGCAGGAAACAAATACCGGGTAGGGCGCCAGCCCACTGCAGTGTTTACAATATACGTAGCTTTATACAATAAAAAATATCCTAACTTTATAATCATAGATTCTTAACAAAAAAAAAACCAGCAGCATACCTTTCTAAAAACAAAAAGGGAAAAAAGAACAAGGCATCACATAAGCAGCTTCTCCCCTATGCCTATTAAATAATAAATTAAATCAATTACAAATTATTGTAAACAAACCTACTATTAATACAAAACAAAATAAAAATCAGAAAAAGCTTGGGGAGACCTGAAAACACCACTTACCCCGAACAACATCCACTGTGCTTCTGGCAGCAGAGCCAAGAAACGTAGTGCATGCAGGTTATGAGGCGTAACGCTAATTAACGCCCGTACTACAACATTTTACACAATTGGTATACTATTAACTATTTACAAGAATTAATTCATTTTGGGGAAGTTCACAACTAAAACACAACAAAATTATAAGTAACATATTACACTTTGCTACACTTTTGTGGAGAAAAGACTTGAGAACGTTTTCGATACGATGGTAGCTAACAGCGTCCGACGCTGGACAACAGCAAGCCATGTCAAAAACGTCCATGAAAAAAATCTCTCGTTACTCATGTCTAGCAATCTACACGTCAAGTCACCCATGCTAAGCATATATGCTTAAAATATTTTTAAATAAAAACCTCTGAAAAATGAAAGTATAATTTTGCAACATGAGTAATGTGAGATTTTTTACATTTTTAAAACATGGCTTGATGTTGCCCTGCAATGGTCGTTATTGGGTCCCGTCCTACCAGAAACTGTATTATTATGCTTTTTCTCAACAAAGACATGACATTAAAATAAATAAATAAATAAATAACACATTTTAAAAAGTATATCATTTTAAGGTGGAGTATTCCTTTAATATTGTGTGGCCTCATCTTGGTATTCGTTACAATATTGTAATGACAAGGGGATTCAAGGGTGGAATGTTGTACGCAGTTGGATGTTAATGGGCTGTTGCACCCGTTGTGGTCAAACCTGCTCTTCAGCTGCTTGGCAATGCTGCTCTGACCTTCCACATCTTCATGTGTCCCTCACTGCCTCATCCTGTCTCTACACATACTGTACATGCCACTGGCTCTGTCTCACACCGCTCACCTGGGTTCAGGAGAAACACCATCTTCCCCCAGCTCCTTGAGCCAATCCAAAGCCAACATCCTGCATGATTCTTGCCAGTAGCCTTCCACACAAGGCAATGGAGTTGAGCAATTGAGTTGCAGCTCCAAGCATCTAAGTGAGTCCTCCATCTGTGCTCCTCTTCCACACCCTCAGGAGCTGCTTATGGCCGAATATATCGGCAATCAATTATACAACACAGTCAAAATGTTCAAGCCCAAATTTATCTACAAGATGAATAACTTACAATTGGTACCTTGAACGTCAAGCATTAAAAATAATAACAACAACATTTATTTATATAGCACATTTTCATACAAGTGATGTAACTGAAAGTGCTTTACAGGATGAAGAAAGAGAAAAAATAAAATAAAAAAATAAAATTAGGCAATACTAATTAACATAGAATAAAAGTAAGGTCCAATGGCCAGTGAGGACAGAAAAAACAAAAAAAAACTCCTGACAGTTGAAGAAAAAAAAATAAAATCTGCAGGGGTTCCAGGCCACGAGACCACCCAGCCACCTCTAGGCATTCTACCTAACATAAATGACCTCAATCAGTCCTCATTGTATTCAGGGTTCTCATGGAAGGACTTGATGATGATGGTCATGTGGACTTCTGGCCTTCAATCCATCAATGTAGGGACATCATGGTGCTTTGATCGGGTGGTGGTGGCGCAGATCAACACCAGAAGAAAACTGGAAAAGGAACAGCAGAGAAAGTAGGGGTTAATGAGGATTTCAGGGCCATGATAAAAATTATATTGATAATTAAATGCATATACAGAATACCAGGATTACACTAAAATGAAGCTATGAGAAAGCCATGTTAAAATAATGAGTTTTCAGCAGTTTTTTTAAATTGCTCCACCATATCAGCCTGGCGAATTTCTATTGGTAAGCTATTCCAGATTTTAGGTGTATAACAGCAGAAGGCCTCCTCACCACTTCTTTTAAGTTTGGCTCTTGGCATTATAAGCAGACTCTCATTTGAAGATCTAAGGTTGTGATTTGGAGTGTAAGGTGTAAGATATTCCGAAATATAAGACGGAGCGAGATTATTTAAGGCTTTGTTAACCATAAGCAGTATTTTAAAGTCAATTCTAAATGACACAGGTAACCAATGTAGTGACATCAAAACTGGAGAGATGTGTTCGGATTTTCTTTTTTTAGTTAACATTCTAGCAGCTGCATTCTCCACTAGTTGCAAACAATTTATGTCTTTTTTGGATAGTCCTGAGAGGAGTGCATTGCAGTAATCTAGCCGACTGAAAACAAAAGCGTGAACTAATTTCTCAGCATCTTGCAGTGTTATAAGAGGTCTAACGTTTGCTATATTTCTTAAGTGAAATATTTATATAGGCCTATATATATTACATATATAAACACTTAAAATCCTCATAAAAACTAAAACCATATGAATAATTAAAACACAACTTATAAAAGTGATAATTGCTACTTTGAGGTACGTGTTTTTTAATTTTCTTGCCACTCTTAAGTCAAATACCGAGTTGGCCCTTGACCTCGATCTCCTCATACTGAGAGAGCATTAAGTGTACTGTTACTATTACGTCACGCACACACGAACAGTGTCACTGGACGGTAATGAATGTCCTGTGCCATTTGGGGGTCCATACTGCCCGGCGTGCTATGGAGTGTGTGAAAGCACCTCAGTAAACTGCAATGCAAAGCAAGACATTGGCCCGTAAAACCGAGGGGCACTGCTCCGTGAGCGCGCACTACTGTCCCGTGAGCGCGCACTACTATCCCGTGACGCTTTTCGCGCGTGCGTGCCAGTGGACTGTACGTGCGTGATGCAGGTCCAGAAAACGCAACAGTACAGTACACTTAATATTCTAATTGCTCATGTACTGGTGGATGAATTAGTCTCTTAAAGAGGCAACAAAGCACTCTGTTCACAGACAATGTGTTGCTAATTGCAATTATATATGCCTGTTTACCCATCCTACTTGTGGAAAATCGAGAAATCTTTAATGTACAAAGCAGATCACCCAGCAGAACACGAACAGATCAAGAAAGCCACAACTTGTGAGTGTGTGCAGCGCGAATCCTTTTAAAATCAAGAAGCCACTGGGATTTCATACATCTGTCATCATCCGTTCATGGCTATTTATGGAGCCTGTTACTGATCTATATAAATCAAGGTTCTGCCTGAAGCCTTCGTGTGGATGTTTTTTTGGGAATCACAAACGGCTCCTTTATGTCATCGCTCTGATGAACCACTCTGGAGCATTAAAAGTGCACCCTGAGTCACTTTCAGGTGCGGGCCAAGGACGTTATAATATGCATTTAATATCGCTATCTTTACTTGCTGTATTTTGCGGTAGGTAAATTTATTCCGTGTGATTGAAGAGAACGAGTAAATAAAATGTGTGGCAACGACCATGAGAAGTGAAATCACACAGGCGGTGTGAATGTTCAAACTTCAGACAGACCACAGAAGGCGACTCAAGCCTCTGGGGTAGTCGGACAGCAGATTTGACCCCAATGAATTAACGTGTTCATCCAACCATTTAAAACCCGTTCAGCTATGTATTTATTTTTAAAAAAAAAGACAACGCTGCCACTCAAAGTTTTACTGTTTTAATTCTGTAAGGCCTTTATTAATGTTCGTGAAGTTTTTATAGAGCGGATTGCTAAGTAATTAAAAATTAAGCTTGGGAAACTGATTTGAAGTTTCTTGAATGGGGGCTCAAGAGAAACATGCGAATGACAGGCGGATATCGGACCTCAGGTCAGTTTTACTTCGAAGGGTGTCCGATCCTCCTTAAGATACAAAAATGAAATACTAACAAACATAAATGTATGAGGGCGTCCCACTGCCCACGCCACTGTTAAGTAGTAACGCCAATCAATAGTCCAGAACCGCAGATGAAGCCCTGACTTTAGTCAATGGCACATCTGGACCGCAGCTGCTCTGCCTCTCCCCATCCTCCGTGCGCTCTGCCAATCAACGCGTGCCGTCTGCCCGAGCCAGCTGGTGAGGCGAGTCGTGTCAGGCACGTGCGTTCAAACTTTCCACTCCGCTGGGCGCTGGGTGAAATGGAGCGGCTCGCGAGTGTAAGCCACGCACGCTTCCTCTGAAATGTTGCCGCTTTACTGTACTTCAGTTTCGGTAAAGGTGGAAGCCGGCAAGTGATCGCTCTCTGATCGCTGCAGAGCACCAACTTTATCAAGCCTGTAAAAACCCGCTTTCCCTCCCCAGAGCAGCCATTGACAATTCAATCTGCCGCTCAGCTTGCAGAAACTGCGGGTCCCCTTGGTCCGAATAAGGCTGGCTGGCTGTTACTGCTCCTGCCTGCGAAGCATGGATGACAAGCCTCTGGATGACAACGCTGCCGGCACCGAGCAGGAGTCTCTGTCCTACCAGAAGAGAATCTGGAAAAACCTGCCTTTCTTGAGCCCGAAATTTGGCACTGATCGCCGCAGTGCGGAGCCCAAGAAAGAGGCAGGCAAATGGACCTTTAAGACTAAAAGGAATAAAGTGCTCGATCGCGTCTTCTCGTCCTCTCAGCCTAATTTGTGCTGCTCGGTGTCGGAGCCGCTGGACAACGAACACTTCTTCTGCAGTAAAGGAGAGGAGCCCGAGGCGCTCGGGCAAACCGTAAAGCTCTCCGGATCGCCGGGGCTGGACGTCGGCAGCAAAGCTAAAATGCAGAAACACGGCAGCCCCAGCAAGCCCGTCGTGTCTCACTTAGTGCTGTCCCACCAGAAAAGCTCATCCTTGGGATCCGCTTCTTTCGAGAGACTGGTGGAGCCCGCCGATCATGGTAGCCTGCGGAAGAACGCTAGCGATTCTGTAAGTCAAACCGCTCTTTTAATTAAGAAACCTTAGTATTGGATAATGGGGATTCTCCCGGGTCGATGAGCGATGCCTGTACAGAGAACATACGGCACGTCTCGGTTTGCAAATAACAAAAACAATAATTAAAAACACACACGCACACTAGATTAATGCACGAATTCCTTCTGTATATAAAGCATGTTACAGAGAGGCCGAATTCGGGTTTGCTGCAGTGTCACGTCAGAGCTCAACATGCAGGGGGCTACAAGGTCAGGACACTGTCATCGCGTCCCTCCGCTCCCCCAAAGCCGTTTGTATGGCTGTCTGAATCAAAGATCCTCTAATCGCGCTGGACGAGCAAAGAAGCGGTTGCTCTTTCTGGGTTTTAAAGTGCTGCCGAAGTGTGAAATGCAATGCGAGCGAATGAAATATTTTTATTTTGGTGACTCGATCGGAGAAGTCTAACTCAGTCTTTAGTATGATTTTTATTTTGTTTTAGTTTTTAGGTTTAAAAAGTTTGGCGTTTCCCAGTAATCCAAAGAACATATTAGTAACGGGCACTTCATTGTTTGTAAGCCTTTCAGGGATTCTCAAAACGCAGGTTAGCCTTGCTGTGCAATTTGTTTGTGGTCCGATTTGCGTATCCAGCAATACTCCATGACATAATATTTCCTGGCAGAAGCTTTAATTACAAAATGATAGTAGGACACCTGTGGAGTCATCACGTATCTCCATTTCAACTCAGCAGAACGTCTGAAGTATTCTAGTAATCCTGGTGGGCATGTATGTGGAAGACAATTCTGGGGTAAAAGCCCATGTGGAATTGTCAGTGTTGGAAGTGTTGTGGCATAAACGTGCTTTCAAATAAGAACACAGTGCAGTGATCCTAGAAATAATCAAAGTCATCTTTATTTTTATGCACGGCTTTTTTTTTTTCAAGCCACAGTCTTAAAAGTTAGCCCACAGGTATTTCTTTCCACAAGTCAGGTTTTTGACATGTAAGTATTGGGCATTCCAAGGGAGCGTGAGGTCAGAAAAAGTGGCAACAAATAGTACAGTGTGACAGAGGAGCAGGACCAAGTGTGGTGCCATATTCAGCGTTCTCAATTACCAAGCAAGAATTTTGCCTTCAGTTTCCTTCCATTGGGTTTAACGTTTTCTTTAATTAAGCATTTCTCTCAGGATTTTTGTCATGGTCCCAAGCCATCCTAGATGAAGCCATATTGTCTCTGAAGTTATTTATCGCAATTTAGGGTTGTATGCATATTATCTCTTGCCATTGAAATATGATCACAACCTATCCTTTATGTGTTATATCTGATGGGGCATAAGTCAGGTTCTTAACATGTGTCCTCATTGGGAAAAATTATTAGGGACACTTCTACACCTGTTTATCCATGCAGTTGTATGCATAAAACAATGCAGATACAGTGTGGGGGCTTCAGTGAAAGTTCACTAGAATGGAGAATAAAATGTGATCTCAACCATGGTATGATTGGTGGTGCCAGACAAACAGGTTTAATTGATCTCCTGAGATTTTTACACACAAGTCTCTAGAGTATTTTCAGAATGGCATGAAAAATGAAAAAAAAACATCCAGTGAGCAGCAGTCCAATGGGTAGTGGTCAGAGGAGAATGGCCAGACTGGTTCAAGCTGACAGAAAGGCTACAATAACTCAGATAATCTCTCTGTACAACTGCAGTGCGCACAAAACCATCTCAGAATGCACAACATGTCTAACATTGAGGTGCATAGGCTACAACAGCAGAAGACCACGTTGAGTTCCAGTCCTCTCAGCCAAGAACAGAAAGCTAAGGCTGTAGCCGGCAAAGGCTCACCAAAACTGGACGGTTACAGACTGGAAAAAACGTAGCCTGGTCTGATAAACCTGATCTTGATTTCTGCTGAGGCACACAGATGGCAGGGTCAGAACCAGGCACCAACAGCACCTGACCTGCCTTGTGTCAACAGAGCCAGCTGGTGGTGGTGCTGTAATGGTGTGGGAGATGCTTTCTTGGCCCACTTTGGTCCGGTTAATACCAATCAATCATCGCTTGAATGCCATGGACTATTTGGGTTTTGTTGTTAAACATGTGCACTCCTACAGGGCCACAAATAACCCATTTTCTAATGGCTGTGTGTTTATAATACAAATGACACCCGAAATTCGCGGGGGTTACTTTCCTAGAGCACCCGCGAATTGTGAAAAACCGTGAATTTTGGATGTGGTCAAAAAATACCTATAAATGCCTATTTTCATAGTTTAAACCAGCGGTTCTCAAACTGTGAACCATATGTGGCGTAATTTCGCTATTCATAGGAAAATTTTAAACTTGTAGCGGTGTATCGGCAGCAAAAAATATAGGAAAAAAAAATAGGGTTTCAAAAAAACGTTGGGGGGGGTGCGATTAAAACTGTTATGAAAACTGGGGTCGCAAATACTTAAAGGTTGAGAAACGCTGGTTTAAACCCTAAATATGCCCCCAAACACTTTAATTTCATTTCAAACCCGGCTTAATACATTACCTAAAAAAAAGAATGTAAAGTTAAACCCGTATACTGTACAGTACTGTACTGCTATGTCTCCCACAGTGCTAGAATGTAAAATACAGATGTTACCCCTATATGTACTGTAATTAATGCAAGCACATTTTCTTTGGTATATGAAGGGTAAATACGTAATAATTTAATTTAATAACTCACCAATAATGAATGATATTGATTGAAGATGATGA
Organism: Erpetoichthys calabaricus; assembly: GCF_900747795.2. Classification (NCBI taxonomy): domain Eukaryota; kingdom Metazoa; phylum Chordata; class Cladistia; order Polypteriformes; family Polypteridae; genus Erpetoichthys; species Erpetoichthys calabaricus. The sequence goes on from NC_041400.2 coordinate 48,984,578, forward strand.
TGATGATGAATTAGCTGTGCAGTACAATGAAGGTATATAATGAAGATATTGACTGCACAGCAAAGCAGAGGATTTACAGCTCCTCAGGTAGCTACTACGGCATAACTGTTTAGTTCAGAGAGCAAATCCAGTAGTTCAACCTTCTCCTGCACTGTCTTAATTTTTTTTCTGGTGCTTTGGTTCATTGCCAGAAGCCTTAGAAGGTGCAGGGTGTTTGGGTGGCATCTTAGAGCTTTAAGAAGAACAAAACTAAAACCACGAGAACGCTCAGCGAAACACTCAAGATAGTTACACGTGGTAAACTGTTATGATACGGGAATGCTGGCAATGCATCTGCCGGAGATGTGTCACAGGGCAGCAGCCGGTCAGCAGCAAGGAGAAATGAATAACGCTCTCGGATTGGCTACTTTCACCATCACAAGCTGCCTTTTCCTCCATGTTTGCTTTGTATTCTCTCTACAGTACAGTATTACCACGAAAAAGCCATAAAAAATTGCAGAGGATATTTGCGGTTTCCACAAACAATTATTAGTTAGGTTCTAAGGAAAAATCTGCGAATGACTGAAGCCACGAACTCTGAACTGTGACTTCGCGGGGGTCTACTGTATAGCCTTTTTTGTTTTCACGTGATTTCGTCTGTTCTAATTTTTAAATGTGATGTGACTTATTTTATAGCTCAGCAACAGACATAGGCTCACCAGTGCATGTGAATCACCCGTCTATTTTCTGACCAGCGTATTCAGTTCAGTGTCACAAGTTGCCAGTGCTTATCCCAACAGCATCAGGCACAGGGTGGACACCAAACATCACAGGGCACATTTGGACACAAACCCCCCCCACGCATTACATTCACCAGTTAGCTTAACATGTGTGTCTTTGGAGTGCAGGCACAGGAAGACCATGCAGATTCTGCACAGACGTTGTCTTCAACTCATAATCTGAATCTAGGATTCTGAAGCTGTGTGGCATTCAGCAATTGCAAAAAGATCATTTTTTGCAAATGAGAAATAAACCTACTAATTTTATTAACATCATACTCTGAGCAATTGGATGCGTTTTTTTTCCATTTTCTGGTGTACTTACAGTTGCAGGATTGTCGGTGATCTGATGAGCAGGTTTCATACTAAACAGTGTGGCTGTACTGAAAAATTGTACTCTTTGCCTATGTTTACAGTCACATTGGGTTGCTAGTCCTAAGAGCTGCGAGCATGTGCAAGATACTTTATATACAAAATAAACGGCAAGACTAGAGTGATCCTATTTGCTCATCTATGAATAATAAGTGTTTATAGGGCCTGTAAAAATATATGTGTATATATAAAAGCTGTGAACAGCACAGAAGCAAGCTGACAATTTTCTCAGACAGTAAGTGGGAGCAAAACTTACAACATTTCTCCCATCCGCCTAATTTTATTCAGGATCACAACTACCCTAATGTTGGGCAGGGCCGTCTGAACATATGAGTACTGGCCGGGGACACTGGGAGCATAGGGGCTCACAATGTTTCTGATGCCTGTGTATGTTTCTGTTTTGCTATTAAAACTGGGGCCCCAGCACACTATTTTTCCCGGGGGGCCTATGATGCTGTTAAGACAGCACTGTGTTGGACATAAGGCAGGGTCCGCACACACAAGGGAGCCAGTTTAGAATCAACCTAAAGATGGGGCTGTGGGAGGAAAGCTGATGTGTCTGTAGAAATTATCATGCAGATACAGAGAGATAGACAACGACTGGCCACAGGATTACAACAAAATCCACGAGGCAGCAGTGCTTACTCCTGAGCAACCATGTGTCCAATATATACACTAAGCTCATTGAAATAAAGGAATGGTTTATATTGTAACCATAGCCAATTAAAAATGCACACATACACCAGAATTCAAAAGTTAAGGGTCACTCAGGAATTTATGTTTTTGATAGAAATTGATACTTCTATTACGAAGATACCATTAAAGTTATTTTAAAATTAGCCGTCCCCCACAACTCCACCCACTTAGTAGTGAAACAGGACAAACTTTAAAAATCAATAAAAAACAGGTATCACTAGCTAAGTGGAGGCAAGGTCCGCTCCAAAACATGGCCAGAGGTGGAGCAATTCGAACGGAGGCTGGCACGTGAGTGAGGAGGGCCCTGCCTGGCTCCCCACTCCTGACGTCACACTCCCCCTCCCCTTGGCCCACAGCCTTTCTGTTGGATTTGCGCGAATAAATCGCTGCCGCAAGCAAACTATGATACTAAGTGCGGTCAGAGTAGTCGCAAAATCAACCGCAATGTTCAAGCAAATTATAGGAAAAAACCCGATCTAAATCTGTTATGTAGCAGACAGACAGACAGACAGACAGACAGACAGACAGACAGACAGACAGACAGACAGACAGACAGACAGACAGACAGTGAAACATTGGATTTTATATATGTGGAGATATTACCAAGGCGTAAAGTGCCCTGAGCATGGGAAAGGCACTTGTGACGATGTGGGTTGGCTCCACGCTACCAGTTCTTTCCAGGAGCCTGTTGGACCTGCCACCGTCAATATGAGCTGGGTAGATGAGGACACATACATCCAGGCAAGGGGTAGGTGCAAAAATGTCAATGCTTTTATTTGAAAACCAAATAAACAGCAAAAGTGTCCGAGAGTGCAGTGCATCCAAAATTCAATAAATAATCCATAAAACACTGCAGGAATCTTCTCTAAAAATCTCCGATCCTTCCCTTTAAAATTAAAAAAAATTTTTTAAATCCCTGATGCTTCCCTTTAAAACTGACATCCTTCTGGCTTACCCTGCTCGGGTCTCACAGCACGGAGAGACGTGGTACAGATAACCTTCTGATCTGTTTGTGTTCCCACCGCCCATCCCATGGTGATCCATGGGGCACCGCCGAGCCTCCACCCCTTCAACCAGTCTTGCGGGGGAGTCTTCTGGGGTATTGTTGTTGCTCCTGCTTCCATGCTCAACATGAGCAACCCTCAATTCCCTGGAGCACCAGCCACACACTCCTTTCCTGGGGCTCCGCTCCCATCCACCTGCTTCCTCCCGTTCACACCAGCTCTTGCTCGCTCCTGCCCTTCACTTCCATCATTTAACTTCCACTTTCTCGAGCCTCTTTCTTTTCATTATCTCTTTCCTTTTCCAATCCCATCTTTCCTTCTTTCCAGTGTAGACTCCTTTTATACTAACTTGATTAAGCTAATTGGGCGTAGGTGCGAATCTCCATACACATCGAGGCGTGAATGTGGTACCTGAGCGATTGGCTTGCTTTTGCACTTGTGTGCCCACCAATGGCCAAGCTAATGCAACCAATCCCAGAGTGGCGGCATCTCACACAGCCATGCCTTTTCCAAGGTTGCACTTTATGGGTCCTGATTATCTATTTAAAAAGTCACCCTGCACCATGGACTACCTGTGACAGCACTATATAAATACAATGTAATATTATTACTAGTGTTTATGGTGACTATAATTGCTTGAAATAAATGATTTTTAATTTATTATTCAGATATGTCTGCAAAGCTCCATATTTGTAACTGTTCTATGAGTGTATTAATGGTCAGCTCCTATAGCTTATCCTTACTTAGTCCTTGATTATTAGAGAAACCTTTCTAACTGCAATAGTACCACTGAAACCTGTCATTCTGTTCACTTGGGCTGCAAGGTACTGGCATTCCTAAAGTTCAGTTCTGGGTTCAAAAGTGGCCAAAATGAAATGGCTTTCTCAAGAATTATGTCAGTCCGTTGTTTAATTCAAAATGAAGTTCATTCAATGTGATAGATTCCAAAGAAAATATGAAGGTGTCCATTACTGTCTAAACTAGAACTAACCAGGATAGAAAAAGAAGGCAAAGGGACAGATGGGCAACTGCATAAGAAGGATAAGGACATCGCTGTCTGTAGTTTGAGAAACAAACACCTAACAGGTCCTCAGTTGTCTCCTTCATTAAATACACACCAAATACCAGTGTCACCTGCACAAGGGAAAAGATGATTCTGGGATATTGGCCTCAGAGGCAAAGTTTCAAAGAAAAAGCTAGATGTGAACTGGCAAATAAAAAGAAAAGGTTAAAACGGGCAAAGGAACACAGGCAGATGATTGGGAAAGTGAATTATGGTCAGCATCCTGGAGGCGGCTTTCCCTGTTGCAGCTGACAGATTACTTACGGTAGTGTTATTAACCAACAAAAAGCAAGAAATTAAGCATAAACACCCTCAGACCATCACGATTAGTAAACTAACTGCAGTAAAATGTTTCCCCACTTTAATTTATAAATGTTACATATTTTTCTTACACAATAACCTCCTTTAAAATTCACTAAAAATGGAATCATTCAGAGCATGCAAGTCTGCACAAGACTACAGATAGCAATGGAATTTCTTGTATGTGGGGTAACAGATGTGATAAACGAAAAGAGTTGAGCTTTGCTGTAACATGCTTTTAAAAACACTAAAAAATGTTGTAAAGATTTAATAGGTGATGTTTGTTTGGAATTGGGAAGTGAGCTGGTATGAAGACTGGAGGAAATGTCAGAAAAGTAGAGAGCTTTAGCAGAGGTGTAAGAGAGGAATGATGTCAAACAATATCCCACAATGCATCACTATAGCATTGAAAATTAAATGCCACCCCCTTGCATGCTGTATGTTGTAGGCAGGTGCGCAAGGAGGCAGAACAAGTCCCAAAAGAGTTAGGGTACCAATCGGGCAAACCTCCTTTTAATCTCAAACAAAGCAAGAAAAGAACTTAACAGGCGCATGACGGTAAGAGGCAAACAGTACAGGCTGTGGCCTCTTATCTCCCTCTGGGGTTGTATTCGGGCAATTACGGTCTGGCTCTTGGGTCCAAATGAGATGCCACCTTTTGGGGGTGACTCCGTTTTATATCGGTTGGACCAGAAATGGTGGGTCTCCATTGCCCCCAAGGGGCTATTTCTCAGCACTGCGAGAGAAAATTGTTAATGACAGTACCTCTCTCATTCTGGGGCGGTACCACATACCTTAGTTACTGTAAATCTGAAAGGCGAACCTCTGGCACGCATGCGTGACAATGTTTAATGTCTTTGTGATCTTTAATAGTCCCTCGTGTCAGCCCTCCTCACCCAGTATAAATGTCAGGTAGGACCGTTTATTGGAAAAACACCTAAGAGAAGACCACCCATGAAACCTGTAAACAAAAGGAACATAATAGCACTTCTCTCTTGCTGATCCTAACCATACAGATGTTGATCTACTGTCAAACCCACATCTTCACCCTTTTAATAACAGTCAAGCACTCTTCTCACACTTCTTGCTTACAGTCCTTCCCTACATATATCCCTTGCTCAACTCAACCCTTTTCTCTAAGCTCAAAGGGCTTATGGGCTGAGTTGGCATTAAACTCCCATTCCGGGTCCTCAAAGTGAGACCACTCACACTTTCACAGTTCTCTAAGGTATTTTCTAAGGTTGTCTCACCTATCGCTCCTTCCATTCTGGGATTTCGTACTGCCACCGAATTCACTGGAGGTTACAACTCTTTAAAGGGTATCATTGACCAGTTTCTTTTAACTCGGGGCCATGTTCTGCCCTCTATTGGGAAGGAGGTATTCCACCATTCTATTGTACTATCTGACTGTAGCCTGTCTTACATTATAGGCAGACAGACAGCAACTTGTTGGGTCTGAAGGTGTCTACGGTCCTGAGGGATCATTACCCATTCCTCTGTCTTCTCCTTATCCAGCACAAGCAGAGGGTTAACTGCACCCTGCCAATGCCCTGCTTGCCACACTGAAGTGTTTGTTTTCACACCTTTGTGGCGGACGGCCAGGGCCATTAACTAACTGCAACACCTTCTTAAAGGAAGCACTGGGGAGAGAATGTCCACAGGGCATTATCTCTCCCAGATTGCTAGGTGGCAAACCCTTAATTGGAGCTTACCACGGATTCCCATAGGACATGTTGAGGGTTGGAGTTTGGTTGCTTAGCCATGTTGAGTTCAGGGGGTGCCACCAGGAGGTTCTTCAGGGGCTTCAGAGCCTTATGTTGTCGGGCTTCCATCTATGCTAATGGGCCAGCTGCCACTTCTCCAGGGCCAGAGTTGAGAGGAAGGTGAGTGAAGGCAGTCAGAGAGAAAGAGAGAAGGAGAGACCGAGAAGAGAAAAGCATTGCTGTGAGCTGTATTGTGCTTTATATTGTGCTTGTGTGGGAAACGATTTGAGAAGAGTTTCCCATAGCCAAGTAAAAACTGTGTTGTGCTCGACTTGTGCCTTGTGTCTGTATGTGTTGGGTTTGGGAAGCGGGCACCTTGCTGTGCTCTGTCCCAATGATGTGTCACCTTTGCTCACTGGGTAACAAATCACAAGAGAAAATGGGAGTGCTACTGTTGGTCAGTAGCATCTAAACAAGTTCATTGCAGACTGTCTGAATGGAGCTTGTGTGGCCACCTGGCAAATGTTTGCTTATTTCTATCATCAAGAACATAAAAAAATGTGTGACATAGAATTGTTTGTCAGGGGACTAATAGTACCTAGATGGAGCAAAGCAGAGGTACCACATATGAAGAAAGATGCCCACGGTGGTGATTTGAAAGAATCTTCTCACGTCATTGTGGGTAGGAAGAGGCCACCAGGCTGCAGTTTGGTCTGTCATGTTAAAAGGTACCGTAGAATGAAATCCTCTGAAAGCATCAGACCAAGTTAGAGAGTGATGCACGTGGAAGCTAGGTATAAGGCAGTCTAGCACATAGAGAGGGAAGTCTGACAAAGCTGCACAACAGAGGAAACTTGGAGCAACTTCCTGTAATGGATGCCCAAGGCTCAGTGGAGTTGTGACCCTTGGGGTAGCTAGAAGGCACTCTAGCCTGGTGTCCCTGGATTCAAAAGGAGAGTTCTGTAGCAAGTGGGAGACAGAAAGAATGAGAGAGATCTAGGGAGTGAGGGACAAATGGGAGGTGAGGGCAACGTGACTAAATGGGGAAGCTACCACACCTTGAAGACAAGGCTTCCAATGCTACCGTGTGATCTTCATTGATTTATCTCTTTCCCTTTGTGATTGATATTAATAAAGGCCACCATTTTTGATATTTACAACAGGTCGATGTCATAAAACAAGTAAGGGAGTGTGAATTGTTTTAATCACAACCCGTGTTGCTCAGGTTGGTGCAGGGGCATGCACATGCCAGCTTGTGTCTGTGTTAATTGATGATTGCCTGGCAGCAGCTGTGTGATAGTTAGGAGACACCGTCAGAGCACCAAAGGGTACATCAAAAGAGAGCAGGTTAGTGCAAAAAAAAAAAAGTAACTACGGATAGAAAGTGATTATTTTTTGGCACACTCAGGAGGACAAACTGAGCAGCACTGTACTGCTGATGAGTTTAAGGGGAGCTCTGAAAGGTGGTGGCACTTTCGGCAGCTGACAAAACTGAAAGGCAGAACTGGCAAGAGGGAGAGAGGGGGTCCATGGGAGCAGGAGGAGGGATAGGGTCCTAACATGGTGGCATCTTAGAGAGGGCACGGTGCCATGAGAGTTGCTGTGACTGAAGGAGGTGGCAGCTTTGCACCCACGGATACGGGCTGAGGTGATGGATCAGGAGGATGCAGCAGGATGAGAGGCCCACGGGTCCTGAGGAAGACTGAAAAAGTGCATGAAGGAAGAAAAGTAGTGATTTTACCTTTCTGATCTGGATTTAAATGTATTTATTGGATTTAGATTTTGAGCACCCCGGAAAACTTTATTAGTTCTTGATGGCACAATTTTATGGTTTTATTTATTTAATAACTTTTTTTAACTACACCGTTTACACATTTATGAATGTACATTTATATTACTGCTTTCGACAAGTAAGTCTCACACTTGTTTACTTCCTTGCCTTGGCTCATTCTCACTTGCCTGGGAAGTAGGTAATGCCAAAGTTGTGGGCATATAGTTGGTACCAGCCTTACGGTGCTGAGAATAACTCAGGCTCCTTGATGACCATCACAGTATGTTCTTGTTTTTTTACATACATATTGAAAGCTTTGCATTATTCTGGAATCAGAAGCCATCCTTCCATTTATAATGTGCATTTTCCCTGTCTTTCTTTGTATATATTTATGTGTATATTGCATAGTAATTGGGGTCTTTTGATAATCCGTTTGCATTTGGAAACCCGTACAGTTCATGAAGTCTGGCAAGTAGTGGGAATCGAGGCACAGAAGAACAGAGTTTCAGGTGGCTGGGTTCAGATCCCAGCCTGGTCACCCATCTGCGCCAAGTTTGCATGTTCTCTTTGTGGATTTCCCCTTAGGTACTCTGGTTTTCCTTCCACCCCACAAGAAATGTATGCATGTGTTAGATTAATTTGTAGCATTAAATTAGCTTACTTAATTAGCTAAATTAGCACTGAATTAGCTTGTTTTGAATGGGTGTTCCAAGTGTACTTGTGTGTTTCCTGTGATGGACTGGTGTCCCATCCTGTGCTGCTTTCTTCCTTGTGACTGATGCTGCATCTGGAATAAATGAGTTAGAACATAAATGGATGACTTGTATTGAATATTGATCCACTTTCTAATCCACTTAATCCACCCCAGATTCACACAGTATGTAGATGAATGAACTGAATACAATGTCTTATAAAGGAAAGGACCCCTTTGTAGGAAAATCTATGTTAAGAATTGACATGATACAAAGAAAGACATCTTGCAGTGAAACAACATTAGAACTTTAATAAAGATCTTGTCTATACAAGGTGCAACCATGGACAGGATGCAAATTCATTGCAAAGCAGACCTCAATCAGTTTTTCATCCTCTCATCCAACCAGTTTCTGGGCCACCTTAATCCATCATAGGGTCACGGGGCGTGGACATCTTTAGGTACAAGGCAGGAACAAATCCTGGATGGGGCACTCATACCTGTACCCACAGTCAGTCTTACCAGGCCATTTTAAAGTCAGCTATTAACTTAGCATGTCCATGCTTGAGTACATAAAAACCTGGCATGAGGAGGACATGCAAACTCCAGACAGGCCAGGCTGAGAACCAAACCCACCTCTCCGAAGAACTGAAAGAGAAGCATTAACCGCTGTTATAGTTGCATTTTTTATTTAAACATTTAACACTGGGGTGGCATGGTGGCGCAGTGGTAGCACTGCTGCCTCGCAGAAAGGAGACCTGGGTTTGCTTCCTGGGTCCTTCCTGTGTGGAGTTTGCATGTTCTCTCCATGTCTGTGTGGGTTTCCTGGCGGTGGTCCAGTTTCCGCCCACAGTCCAAAAACATGCAGGTTAGGTATATTAGCAATCCTAAATTGTCCCTAGTGTGTGCTTGGTGTGTGTGTGTCCTGTGGTGGGCTGGTGCCCTGCCTGGGATTTGTTCCTGCTTTGCATCCTGTGCTGGCTGGGATTGGCTCCAGCAGACCCCTGTGACCCAGTAGTTAGGATATAGCAGGTTGGAAAATGACTGACTGACTGACATTTAACACTGTAAATTGTAGCAACACTATGGCACCTTCAACAATAGACTTTTACACTCCAGCCTGTTCACTGGCACCTGGCATTTTAAAGTGCCGACCACCACTTCCTGAATTTTTTCAAAAAAATTAATAGTGTTTATCATAATTTCAAGTACACAGTCTTCTGGAACACCTAATTATAGCGTCTCTGTTAAACTGAAGCACATTTTTTCTTTGTAGGTTTAAATACATTAGAGAATGTTATGTTATATTCTCACGTATTGCAAAAAACATAAAATAACTACTTAGAAAGGTCATCGTCTTTCTTCAAGCTGTGTCCATCAATCTCGTCTGAGGGGTCAGCATGTATGCGTTAAGTTATAGGAAAATTCTACAAAGAGGACTGTCATGTATTAACTGCCCTGCTTTGTTGGCATTTATTTAGCCGGGGTTTATTTACTTATGTACCATTTGTAATGATCTTGCAGTCAATTTAGGCAGTCGAGCAGCAAAAATGCATAACTAATAAAAAAAATACAATTTTAATAGGCTGAGTAACCGGATGATAATAGCACTTGAACACAATACATTGATGGAATCCCACTTCACAGAGGAAGACAGCTTCACATTATGGGCAGGGATATTGACCCATGAACATAAGAGGCAGAATAAAGGAAATGAGAACACATGTGGATGAGCCTTCATTGGTTTAAGTAGGTTGTGGTGCTAAGCCCGTTGTACAGTACATAAGTGCTGGGATTTCAATTATGTGGTAAACTGAATTATCATTTAGAGAGATTTTTCATGTAATTTGAAAATATCTCTAATGCATTCCAGAGTAATTCAAAATTATATTTAAGTCATATTTGAAAAGTGCAATTTGAAATATTTCAAATGAAATAAATTCCTATCCATCCCGAGATACGTCAAATACATTTCTTAAAATAATTGTGTGCATATCTTCTTATTCATTTGGAGGCACTGAATTCACAGCCAGGCTGCTGGATTTGTGAGGCTGTCATGGTTGATAATTGCAGTTTATATCCAAGGCTGTGTATCAAGACACAGGAATACAGGATGAACTGGGGCTCACGGGTGAGCCACAAAACTTTAGAATGATATTCCAGACTTGGAAGCCATTCTGGGGAATGCCAAGCTCAAAAGCTACTCACTGAGCAGAGATTCCAGGCTTGAATTCAGGAGTGTAGCTACACATAGGAAAAGGGGCCAGTCCTTGAGTTCTTAAGGCCTGTGTTGTCCAACTTGTGGTGTCCTCTGTCACATGTTCAGTCTGACCTTATGGCATCAGAAAGTGCCGTTGTTCCTGTTCCAAAGAAAGAAGGTGCCTCTTCACCTAATGACTACAGACCAGGGACACTTACATCTCACGTCATGAAGACCTTTGAGAGACTGGTGCTGGATTATACGAGTCCTCTTGTGGTAGACCACCTGGACCCATTTTCCTATTGGACAAAGACTGGAGTGGAGGATGCAATTACTGTATCTGTATGTTCCACAAGGCTTATTCTCACCTGGACAAAACTGCCAGCACTGTGAGGATTATACAGCCATCCCTGTTAAGGAGTAAACTCAGAGATATGCAGGTGGTTGAGCCAATGGTGTCCTGGATAATGGACTATCATTTGGGCAAACTGCAGTTTGTGTGACTGTTTCTGATATGGATGTGAGCAACACTGGAGCAGCACAAGGACTAATCCTGTTTCCTTTACGCTTCACTTACTACACCACATTAATGACAGGTTAAACTGATCTTGTAACACAGAAGAACTGTATAAGAAAGAGCAGAGCGGGCTCTTTTTCTTTAGGAGACCGTGCTCCTTTAATGTGAGAAGTGACATCCTTTCACACATTCTCTGATGGCTAGTGTGATTTCCTATGCTGTGGTCTGCTGGGCTAGTAACATGACTTCAAGAGAGGCCCACCAAATCAACAGGCTAATTAAAAGGGAAATCCCAGTTGTAGGACACTCTGTGGACCCCCTGGAGGTCGAGGCGAAGGAAAGAATTAAAACAAGACTGAGTGCCATTATGAACAATGCTGCACATCCTCTCTGGGACATATTAACACTGAGGACTTTAAGCTAACAAATTATTCAGCAGAAGTGTGTCAAGAAACGTTGCTCCTTTATACCAACAGCAATATGCCTACATAATCTCCACTGCGACTATGACTGCCAAGTCAGAACTTTTCTGTTCTTTTGTTTTAATAAGTTTCTTCCTTTTTAGTCATTCTGGTGTGTGTTCAGACCATAGTATGTGTGTGTATATTATCTATCTAGTTAGGCATATAAAGTGCTTATCTATCTATCTATCTATCTATCTATCTATCTATCTATCTATCTATCTATCTATCTATCTATCTATCTATCTATCTATCTATCTATCTATCTATCTATCTATCTATCTATCTATCTATCTATCTATCTATCTATCTATCTATCTATCTAGGTAGTTTGTGGTTTTTATGAATGTGTCCCCAATATATTTTAGATGCTGGCGTCATGGATCATCCTTCCCACCATATACATGTCATGATTCTCCGGATCATGTTACATTATTCATATTCATTGTATTTCTCTGTTAAGTATATTTTGTTTTACGTTTACCATTGCACGGTGTCTTTTTGTATTCTTAAGAGTGCCACCATAGTGTCTGCAGTTGCAGAGGTGGTTGTTTGTCATGTGACCCACAGTGCCTGACATCACTTCCTAGTGATATAAAAATGCTGCCAGGATAGACTCTGATTCCCTGTCACCCTTAATTGGGTTGGGTGGATTACTTTTACTTTACTTTATAGTGCACTTAAAAGCGAAGATCACAACATATTTCCGAGAAGCCATCCATTTGCACTTGTAATTAATGACTGGTGCCATATTTTGCTGACTCCAGTGTAAATTTGTTTTTCTGCCTGAAAGGGTTCATTTCTCTCCAGCTGAGGCCCAAAGAGTCTTCTAAATAACACAGTGTGCTTTATTAATGAAGGTATTGAAACCAAGAGCTGCACTGCTATGCTAGAATGCTCTGAGCACTACTTTGGCAAACAGCATTTACAATAAAAGAAAGTGCAGACATCTCTTTGGCTTTGGGCATGCAGTATAGCTTAGGGTGTAAAGAACCTGTCAGGAAAAGAACATCCCATGATGTCTCTACGTTGCTCATTTATATGGCATGCTTGTTTGAACCTTTCTGTGCAGATGTTGCTGGATGTCTCCATCTGTTACTGTACTTCATTAAGGTTTACTAAACATTCTGCTAATACATTTTACCTTCCTTGTTTCATACATGTGTTTAGCATTTTATAACACATTTCATGTGTTATAAAATGCTAAAGGGGTTCCCACATTTTAAGAAGTAAGAGCATTTTACAGTCAGGAAGTCCTAAAACCAACCACCATGTGACTCTTGTGTGCTTGCTATGGGCACATGCACGTCACCAGTAATGGTATAACATTTCTGTCTGTAGTGGTCAATATGCACTTACTGTAACATCTGAAGAGTTTCAGTTGCTTATATACAGTGTGACAGATAGGGGGCGCTATCGGCCCCTTGAACCCGCAGATGACACATCAGACACCAGGTAAAAGTCCCAAAACTAAATTTATTATTATAATAATGTGCACAAAGCACCTCCACCACCACAATACTCAATAATCAACAATACACTAAACAATAAATCCTCCTCTCCTCCCAGCAGCTCCGTCACACTCCCACCCAACTCCGGCTCAGTCTTCTGGGGTTTCCCATAGTCCTTTTAAAGTCCTTGACCTGGAAATGCCTCTGTCCCTCAGTCCACATGACTTCCTAGCGCTTCCGGGTCAGATCAAAACTCTTCTTTTTCTTCAGCCCGGAAGTACTTCATTTCTTCTTTCCTCGTGACGAGGTAGTACTTCTGGGCTATAATGAAAATATAAATCCTTGTGCCTCCCTGCAGCATTCCCTGGTGGCCCCCACGGAATCCAGCAGGGCTGTGAAGGAAAACTCCAATGTCCATGATGCCCTGCAGGAATTCGGGGCACCTCCATGTTTCAGAGAGGACTCCACCTAGCAGAAAAGCTAGCAAAATTGAATATTGGCTTATTGTTCGAAAGTGGACATATTCTGTTAAACTGCGCAATGTGCCATTCACACCTTCCTTTAAGCCTCAATAAACAGCTTCTGGACATTTGTGAGTGAACAGACATATAACACTAAAAATAGATAGAGCTATTCCATACAAAAAGTGCATCAAATGGCTACCGGTATCAGAATGTATCTATTGTACCTTATCTAGTATCTTTATCCACCGGATCTAGGGACTTGTTCTGCATGTTCTTCTCTTGTCTACTTGGGGGTTGTCTACATACTTCAGGTTCCTCCATCAGCCCAGAGATGGCCAGGTTATATGCAAGCAGAAATTAGCCTGATGTTTGGGTTTCAGTTCAGACCTGGTGACAGACTGGCATGCTGCCATGGATTTGTTCTTGTCTTGCATGCAGCTGTCACACTCAAACCCATCTTAACCAAAAAAACAGGTCTGCCATCACCTTAAATGGAGAACATAGGGGCACAGAAACACATGTATGGGATGAGGTTCTTGATTTGCTCAGGCACTCGTCACGTATCAGCAATACAGTTCACTGTTATCTGCCTGAACATAAAAAATGAAATATTATAAGGAAATCAATGTTGTATATTAATGTATATCTCAACTATGTAATGATTAACACCCACTTACTTATATATTTAACAATTTATATTTCTCTGAAGTTCTGCAAAACTTCATTAAAACAAAACCATGCCTTTGGATTTTATACCAAAAGTTCCTTGAAATCATCCATTCTGTGATCAGGATTGTTGCCACATATTCTGAAACAGTAAAGTTCCAATTGAATGGCTGATGCATTTTAGGACCATTTTCTTCGAGACCAGATTATGAGGACTATTACTATTACATGAAGTGGTCTTCTTGAAAATCAATACCAAATATAAGCCAGTTTGTAACTTAGATATATACTGTTACATGATCCAGCCTCTTTCAAGGTATATTCCACTCAAAAAAAAATTGGATGTGAGCGTCAGTAGGCTTTGCACCCTAAGAACCAAGTTACTCAAACTATTCAATAACATTTCAGTATTTATTTCTCTGATGCTGATCTTTCTGATCATAAAATAGGTCATGACAATAACAGTTGACGATAAGAATTCATAATTAATTGCTGAATTACGATA